>NC_142933.1:9054580-9069580 GCF_046866305.1 Octopus bimaculoides
ATATATATATATATATATATATATATATATATATATATATATATATATATATATATATATATACATACACACACACATGGATATATAAAGGGTGTGGTGAATATATATTGTCTAAATTACGCAAAAATGAAAATAACACTGACATCTCATTTTAACAGATATTTGCCAAAATTACATAAAAATATCTTGAAATACTAAAGAGTAAATTTATTCAATAAAATCGCCATTGGCTTCAACCATGTCCTCCAGACGACTTTGGAATCTCCTGCAGCTCTTCTGGATGGTCTCCTTTTTGAGGTTGGTGAATGCTGCCATAATCCTTGCCTTCAGTTCATCTTTGGTGTCACAAGGAGTTTTGTTGGTCTCTCGCTCAACTGCGCCCCACACATGATAATCAAGGGGGGTTGCATTCTGGGGAGTTAGGTAGCCAGATAAACACAGTCTTCCAGCAGCTACCCTCTTGATCCAGGGCAGCACTACCACCTCCAGTCAATTGATGTTGGCTTCTGTGTTGAATCTGAGGGTGTGTGGGAAGATTAATGGCGGTGTAACGTTGCCATCACTAGAGATCACTCCAAACACCATGATGTAAACTGGATGTTTGATTTTTATCACTCTTGGTACATGTTTTGGGGACACAACAAGCCAACAGTTGTTCTATGTTCACCATCTGTTTGTATTGGAGCTTCCGGCATGAATGCCAAGCAGTACAGCACACCATCTCCAAATTTTTAGCAGAGTAAATTGCATCATGGTGTTGTTTTTCTCACAGACTGTGTCCTACCGACCCTACTATACTGTGTACTCGACAAAATCAAAAATAAACAATGCACATGCGTGAAATGAAATTTATTGAATGGCCAACAATTTACCCATCGCACCTTATGTATATGTGTGTGTTTATACATATATGTTGTTTTCAGTATGTTAATTCACATTGAGGAGTACTTGTAGCTTCTGATGGACTGCTTTTCAGCTGTGTGTAATGAGTTTGAATTTGACTTTACAGTCAGTTCTAAGACAATTGTAGTCATGCTCCAACCAACAAGCCATCGATACATGTCAAGGGTGAAGTCATGGATATGTTTACCTTGGTAGCACACTTGATGAGGAGGTCAGTAACAGACTTTCTAAGGCCTGTGATGCATCTGGCTTGAGTCGAGACTCTAATCACAACTGGACATCAAAGCAGCGGTTTCTCAAGTATGTCTCTTAACAGTGCTGTTGTATGGCTGCAAAATCTGGACAACCTGTTGCAGGCATGTTCTATATTTTGAGTGAGTCCACCAGTGATACTTGCATAGTATTTTGAAAATCTCAAGCTGATCTCTTGTACCTGATAGAAGATTATTGCAGCTAACGAAAATGACGTGTGTTGAGTATGATTATGAAGCATCAACATAGATGGCCTGGTCATCTTGTCTGTTTTAGAGGACACCCACATGCCAAAACAGGTGTTGTATGATAAGCTGGAGCAAGGAAAATGTCTTGTGGAAGCCATACAAGTATTCCAAAGACAGTCTTAAGGACACACTTAAAAAAAAAAAAGACCATTGATACTAACAGCTGGGATGGTCTTGCATCAGATAGGGAGCTGTGGAGGAACCAGATCACTGTGTGTATTAAAGAATTTGAGAACAATAGGGTTGCACTGTTGGTAAATGTATTGAGGATGTGAACCCTCTTTCTGTGAAGGGTACAAAAGTGTCTCTTTCATGTGACTAATGTGGTTGAGTCTGTTTCTCAAAGGCAAGCCTGTGCAACCACAAGTATGGTCACAGAGGTGCCTTTATCTACCAATGTGGTGTTCAGCATGATCTCTCATGCACCTTGTGTAAGCAGTGTGTGTGGGTTAGCCAGTGGATGCACTTGGCATTGTAGGTTCCAATGTGCCAGGGACCAGTAATATTTCTTAGTAATATTCATACCGGAAACAATATATATAATGTATATAATAAAAGATGACAATTTTTTTTTTATCTTATATTTATTTTAGGAGTGGGTGTGATTGTTCGGCAGAATGTTGAAAAGTTGTGGGTCCTTGAAACTTAAGTTGATACCATGATGGTTCTTTCTCTTAAATGAAGCAGATGAGATCTTTGGTGTTATACAATAGCAGCCATTTCAGTGATTGGTGCAGACTTCAACCTCAAAGTTGGGAGCTAAATGTCCTGCGTTCTTTCATATATATATATATATATATATATATATATATATATAATCATCGTCATTTAACGTCCATTGTCCATGCTGGCATGGGTTGGACTGATTGACCAAGACTGGTAAGCCAGAAGGCTGCACCAAACTCCAGTCTGATTTGGCATGGTTTTCTACAGCTGGATGCCCTTCCTAACGCCAACCACTCCGAGAGTAGAATGGGTGCTTCTCCGTGCCACCGGCACATATCTTTTGTGTCTTTTTCTCTTGGGAGTAGAATCTCAGTTCCTTAAGCCCTCCCAGTAACTCATCTGTTGTTCTGAGTCAATCTTCTTTGTGTAGTGACATTGAATTACCTCAAATTACACTATTAATATGACATTTTGTGATGGCCTCAGTTGGGAACAATAATCTAAGCAAATGAGAACAAATGTAGTTTAGAAATGAATTTGGAAATGATTTTCTATAGTCACATGCCTTTCCTGTCACCAACCCTCACCTGTTTCCAGGCAAGGTAATGTTTCTCTCTGACCAAACATATTCTCACTGAATGTTTGAAACGAACAACACTGCCTGCATGACAGTGACACTCATTTACAACTATCATACAATGTCAAGACAAGGACACACTCAATGAGCTTCTTTTAGTTTCCCTCTACCATATCTACTCCCAAGGCTTTGGTTTATCTAGGGCTATAGCAGATGCTTGCCCATGGTGTTACACAGTGCAACTCAACTTGGAGCCATGTGCTTGAGAAGCAAATTTCTTACAACACAGCTCTGCCAGATCAGATTGGAGCCTGGTGTAGTCATCTGGTTTCACCAGTCCTCAGTCAAATCGTCCAACCCATGCCAGCATGGAAAGCGGACGTTTAACGATGATGATGATGTTGATCTAGTAGGAATGGTTGGGGAAATTTAACTGCTAGAGTATTGTGTTGGGTGTGTGAATTACTGATTGTTCATGTGATAGAGAACAACCTATGATGTCATAGATCTCCTGATAGTTTCCCATCGTAACTGCTTTGAAGAGTATCTGACAAATATACAAATGGTACTTGGAGAAGCTGACACTTCATAACATATTTTTGAGTGATCTCAACTGACCAAGAATAAAGTGGTCTTTGGAGTGCATTAAACCTGGACACTTCTAAATACAACAGAAATATTGGTGTTAATTTCCACCATAAAAAATGCCTTTTTGCGCCAACTTGTAACAACACAACTATATAATACCGTATGTAATGCATTAGATGTTATACTCACCAACAACACTGACCTAGTACACAACATTGAAATAAGTCCTGCTTTCTCAGTTCATAATATCATGGAGTTCTTAATCATCATCATCATACGTCCGCTTTCCATGCTAGCATGGGTTGGATGGTTTGACTGAGGACTGGCAAACCAGACGGCTACACCAGACTCCAATCTGATCTGGCAGAGTTTCTACAGCTGGATGCCCTTCTTAATGCCAGCCACTCCGAGAGTGTAGTGGGTGCTTTTTACGTGCCACCGGTATGAGGGCCAGTCTGGCGGTACTGGCAACGGCCGCGCGCAAAATTGTGTTTTTTACGTGCCACCTGCACAGGAGTCAGTCCAATGTTTTGTTCACATGCCACCGGCACAAGTGCCAGTAAGGCGAAGCTGGAAACGATTGCGCTCAAATGGTGCTTTTTACATGACACCGGCACGGAAGGTAGACCGCTGCTCTGGTAGTGATCCCACTTAGATGGTGTTGTTAGCGCTCCACTGGTACGTGTGCAAGTCATCAAATTTGGTTCAGTTTATATATGTGTACATATATATATATATATATATATATATATATATATATATATATATATATATATATTCATACATACACGTGTATGTGGTTGTGTATATCAGCATCATCGTTTAACGTCCATCTTCCATGCTACCATGGCTGGAAATAGCTGACACGTAAAAGCACCCACTACACTCTCTGAGTGGTTGGCGTAAGGAAGGGCATCCAGCTGTAGAAACTCTGCCAAATTAGATTGGAGCCTGGTGTTGCCATCCGGTTTCACCAGTCCTCAGTCAAATCGTCCAACCCATGCTAGCATGGAAAGCGGACGTTAAACGATGATGATGATGATGATGATGATATATATATATATACACACACACACATACTCATGCCAACAACACTGTATTACTGATACTCATTTGAAACTATTGCACAAAGTCAACACAAGGAGACACACACACACACACACACACAAGGGGAGGTAAAAAATTATACACACTTTAGGTTGGCCACACTACCTGTGGTGCTTGCATGCTAAATGGTGGTGCTCTTGTGGTTACATAACCAAAGTTTGACCTTGATCTCTTCAGCTTTCTTCCTTGTTTTACAGAGTAAGCATGGCCACTTGGCTGGCAGTATGCACCAAGGACGACCAGAGATTAGTGATCAGATTTCTCTGATCTGGATGTGTGTCAGGGGCTTGCAGGCTTTCAGTGTGCTGCCTCTTGGAAGTGCGTATGAGTGGATCAAGTAGTTTAACAGAAGCATGAAGGGGGAGCAGGATGCCAATCAAGTGCCACCACTGGATATGGAGATTCAACAAGCTCAAGAGGAGGTTCTAGTGAACTGATGCGTGACTGTCGATGAAGTAACATGTTCCTTGCAGATTAGTCATGGTTCAGCATACGTAATCATTCATGATAAGCTAGCATTGAGTCTTTGTGAGCTGGATGCCAAGAGAGCTTATCAGAGTGCATAAGCACAATCATGTGGAGATGTGTCGACACCTACTCAAACTCTACAATGATGAAGGTGAAGTTTTTTTTTTTTTTTTGAGAGAACAATCACAAGAGATGAGACCTAGGCCCATCACTTTGAGTCAGAATCTAAACGGCAGAGTATGGGGTGGAAACACCTGAAATTGCAAGCAAAAAATAAATATATATAATTCAAGACTAAACCATATACAGAAAAAGTAATGCTAACCATTTCTTGGGCTATACTAGAACCTTATCTGAAAAATGTGTCTTCAGGCACCGGTGTAGGCTACAGTAAAATGTTTGCCAACAAACTGAAACCAGCAGTTGACACCATACACAGAGGTCTATTGCCAAGTGTAATTAACTGCTTGACAATGCATGCTCACATATGGCCTCTCACACTGTTGAAACCATTGCAAAATTGTGTTTCAAATTGCTAGAACTCCCTGCATACAGTCCAGATCTCACCCCTTCTGACTATCATTTTATTTTGGTGCACTCAACAGCCTTTATAAGGTCAAAAGTTTTGCTGTGGATGAAAAAGTGCAGGAAGCAGTGCATAAATGGCTGCTTGATCAGATGAAAACCTTCTTCTCTCAAGGAATAAGCGAGCTTGTGAACTGCTGGAAGAAGTGCATCAAAAACCAGGGAGACTGTGTTGAAAAACGATGTAATTGTTCAACCTCTGCTTTGGTTTTAATAAATTACAGAAACAAGAGTGCTTATTATATTTTTTGACTTACCCTCATCATCGTTTAACATCCGCTTTCCATGCTAGCATGGGTTGGATGATTTGACTGAGGACTGGCGAACCAGATGGCTGCACCAGGCTCCAATCTGATCTGGCAGAGTTTCTACAGCTGGATGCCCTTCATAATGCCAACCACTCAGAGAGTGTAGTGGGTGCTTTTACGTGCCACCAGCACAAGGGCCAGTCAGGCGGTACTGGCAACAGCCACGCTCAAAATAATGTTTTTTACGTGCCACTTGCACAGGAGCCAGTCCAGTGGCACTGGCAACGACCTCGCTCGCTCTTATGTGTAATTTTTGGCTTACCCACTTATGCACATATATATACACACACATGTGCATTCATGCTCAGTTACCATCTACTTACTTCTGCTCACAAAATATCGGTCAACATAAAGCTATAGAACACATTTATGCAAAGTGCTGCATTCTGAATGTGAACCTTGTATTAGTGAAGTTTGTTAGAAACTTAAGTCTTGTGCGTGTGTGTATATGAATTAACAGAACAAGGAAATAGGAATTATGTAATCAACTTCATTGGCTTACAGCTGTTTCTGTTATAAGAAGCAGTGTGCTCAGTTGAGTGCTTGTGCATCACCTTGTAGCTGCTTCCTCTGAGCCTTTAAAATTCTATATCATCATCATTGTTTAATGTCCACCTTCCATGCTAGCATGGGTGGTACAGTTTCACAAGAGCTGGCCAGGTAGAAGCCTGCACCAGACTTCTGTGAGTGTTTTGGCAGGATTTTTACAGCTGGATGCCCTTCCTAACACCAACCACTCAGAGTGGACTTAGTGCTTGTTACGCGGCACAAGGTGTGGTCAGTAGTGCTTTTTACGTGACACAAGCACTAGTGAGGTCATATGTGTGTGTGTGTTACATTACCGTATGTTTAAGTTGTTGATAGTTCTGAAAAGAAATTGAGCATATATATAATAATTATGTCCGTTTTTTTTCCATGCTGTTTGTTTGCTAAAATACTTAAGCCTCAAAGGAAGTCATTATGTAGTCTGGATATTCCACCTGTCACAAACAGCTGCAAAATCACCTTCAAACCACACCCTACCATCTTGAATAAAGAAACTATACTATGAATATGTATACTGGAGTCCAGTGTTTGCTGTGCTTGGATAAGGGACAGGTTCATTGCAGTTGGAACATCTTGGCTAATTACTGACCAAAAATGTTGTTTAGATTTATTTTGTGGTTAATAATGGGAAAATTTACTCTCTTATATGTTCATGACATTTCCTTACTCTCCCATCTGGCCTTCTCTCTGTCTCTGTCTCTTTTTTCCTCTTTCCCATATTGCTTTCTATCCATCCCCACCCCCATGCTTTGTATTTTTCCCCTCTCTCTCTCTCTCTCTCTCTCTTCTCTTTATTCTGTGTTGTGCTGAATAGGTTTGTGTTTCTGATTTTCACACATGTACCCTTACACATGTAGGCTTCTGTACACACATGCATATATACTCTTGCATATACTTATTTCTTTATTGCCAACAAGGGGCTAAACATAGAGGGGACAAACAAGGACAGACAAAGGGATTAAGTCAATTACATCGGGCCCCAGTGCGTAACTGGTACTTAATTTATCGATCCCGAAAGGATGAATGGCAAAGTCGACCTCGACGGAATTTGAACTCAGAACGTAACAGCAGACGAAATACCTATTTCGTTATTGCCCACAAGGGGCTAAACATAGAGGGAACAAACAAGGACAGACAAAGGGATTAAGTCAATTACATCGGGCCCCAGTGCGTAACTGGTACTTAATTTATCGATCCCGAAAGGATGAATGGCAAAGTCGACCTCGACGGAATTTGAACTCAGAACGTAACAGCAGACGAAATACCTATTTCGTTATTGCCCACAAGGGGCTAAACATAGAGGGAACAAACAAGGACAGACAAAGGGATTAAGTCAATTACATCGGGCCCCAGTGCGTAACTGGTACTTAATTTATCGATCCCGAAAGGATGAATGGCAAAGTCGACCTCGACGGAATTTGAACTCAGAACGTAACGGCAGACGAAATACCACTAAGCATTTCGCCCGACACGCTAACGTTTCTGCCAGCTCGCTGCCTCACTAACCTAACCCTAACTCTTGCAGATACTAATGTGTTTGGTGGAACTCCACATGGTGATTCAAATTTTTTCATGTACCTCTGTATATAGTTTCACACACACATATACATGTTGATGCAGATTGTAAATGTACACCTTGTTGTGTGATACATAAAGGATATTCTTGAGGCTGTAAAGCAGCACTAAGTTTATTTTTGTTAGACAAAAGCATTACTGTGTATTAAAGAATTTTTGCTTTGGAACCAGGTGGTTTGGGGCCACACCCCCACGTGCATGGTACCTTGGGCAAGTGACTTTTTTTCTATATCCTCAGGCTGAGTGAAATTGGCGGATATATATTATACAGAAGTATGTAAAGAGGTTTGTGTTCGGAAGGGCATCCAGCCATAAAAACCATGCTAAATCAGATGTAAGTCTGGTGTAGCTCTCCTGCTTACCAGCTCTAGTCAAACCGTCCAATTGTTTGTTTTGGCATTGTTTTCCCTAGCTGGGTGCCCTTCCTAATGCCAACCACTTTGCAAAGTAATTGGGTGCTTTGTATGTGGCACCAGTATGGGTGCTTTTTACATTGCTGTGAAAAGTAAACAAATTTATTTCTTTGTGAGCAGAAAGAGTGAGATCAATTTGACTAGTTTCTAGTCTTCTTAGGCTTTCTTCAGAGAAAGAATAGCCATCTAATGTCCCAGAAGAGATTAGTAGCTTATAGCTATTTATAGTGTAGGCGCAGGAGTGGCTGTGTGGTAAGTAGCTTGCTTACCAACCACATGGTTCCGGGTTCAGCCCCACTGTGTGGCACCTTGGGCAAGTGTCTTCTACTATAGCCTCGGCACAACCAAAGCCTTGTGAGTGGATTTGGTAGACGGAAACTGAAAGAAGCCCGTCGTATATATGTATATATATTTGTGTCTGTATTTGTCCCCCCAGCATCGCTTGACAACCGATGCTGGTGTGTTTACGTCCCCGTAACTTAGCGGTTCGGCAAAAAGAGACCAATAGAATAAGTACTAGGCTTACAAAGAATAAGTCCTGGGGTCGATTTCCTCGACTAAGTGCGGTGCTCCAGCATGGCCGCAGTCAAATGACTGAAACAAGTAAAAGAGTATAATATAAACTCGGTCACATCTATAGAAATGTGTTGTGTATCTATATGTATTTTTAGTTGCTGCTGATGTGAAAGCACGTGGCTTAGTGGTTAGGGATTCAGCTCATGACCGTAAGTTCGATTCCCGCCAGACACTTTATTTTCACTTTGCTCCAGTTCACTCAGCTGGCAAAAATGAGTTGGACCTATATTTCAAAGGGCCAGCCTTATCACATTCTGTTTCACGCTGAATCTTCCCGAGGACTACGGTAAGGGCACGCGCGCGCGTGCGTGTGTGTGTCTGTGTGTGTGTACAATTCTCAGCCACTTGCATGTTAATTTCACGAACAGGCTGTTCCGTTGATTGGATCAACTGGGACCCTCGCCGTCGTAAGCGACGAAGTGCCAGGTTACCGTCGTGTTGTATTTTTCGTAAAATTGTTTCATATTAATTTTATAATTTTTAGGCTATTTGTCGATAAATTCATTGGTTGGTTGCTATTTGCCAATGTTGTGAATTCATTTTTTTTTCCTGCTACATGTTAGCTTTTAATTTAATAGATTTATGATGGAAAAATATCAAGTTGTGACCATTCAATATTTTTTTCAGCTAGCTTTTCTCATAGTTATGCCTTTCCTTTCTAAGGTGGCAGTGTGTGATTTGAGGGAGATTCAGTTTCTATTTCTACTAGTTTGTAGCAATCGCATAAAAAAAATTCGGTGTTCTTGACAAATACTTGTTTGTGCATTAAATCCACTGTTATTTTCCAGTCTTCTGATGTCGAACAGCTGGGAAAGAGAAAATGAGGGAGAAAGAGAGAAATCAGAATTGCTAATCAATCATTTTGTACTGATTTTCTTTATTTTTCTTCACTCTCTCCTCTCCATCCTGTTCCCCACCTACACATTTTACATCAAACACTGCGTCATTCACCTCCCGTTTTTCGTTGAGCTTGCATTATCATGCTTATTACGGTCGTTTTTCTTTCTTTCTTTTTTTTTTCGTATAGGGCGTTGTTAGTGAGGGACAAAACACTCTCCGATTTGTAGTGATGTCCTTTTTACTTTCCGAGATGATATCCCGTCAAGTTTTTCTTTTGCCTCTCATCCTTCCGGGATCAGTAAAATAAAGTACCAGTCAGGTATTGTGGGTGTTATAATTGACTGCTCTATCCTTCTGAAATTGCTGGTTTTGTACCAAAATTATTATGGCGAGTTGTCAGAAATCTTAGGGTTTACACAAAGTGCCGAGTGTTCCTCCTATAGACCTATACAATCGAGCGCTGTGTTAGTTCTCCTTACGATGGCCTACATCTGGTTTATTGTGGCCATAAAACAATTATTATTAATAAAAAAAGGCACAAGTATTATTGTTGTCGGTAGTGAAGTGAGAATATTTCTTTCTTGGCGATGACGTAGTTATGGGGGGGGGGGCGAGGTTGATTTGCAGGTAGGCGGGGGGGGGGGGGGGGCAACGGTTTGTTGACGGAGAAATGTTTTAGCAACTGATAACATTGCACCACATTTATTATTATTATTGGCAGAATCGTTAGCACGCCGGGCGAAATGCTTAACAGTATTTCGTCTGTCTTTACGTTCTGAGTTCAAATTCCCCCGAGGTCAACTTTGCCTTTCATCATTTCGTGGGGGGGGGGGTCGATAAATTAAGTACCAGTTGTGTACTGGCGTCGATCTAATCGACTGGCCCCCACCCTCACCCCAAAATTTCGGGCCTTGTGCCTAGAATAGAAAAGATTATTATTATTATTTTTGAAAGATGTGTTTATGTTTATAGATTACGTATGAGAATATGTTCATATTTTCCAAATCTCTCTCTCTCTCTCATATACACAGTACGGTGTTGTGTTTGTATTATATACACTTATACATGCGTGTATATAACACATTAAGTGTGTTTTTTTTTTTTGAAGTACCAATCATTTTCATTATTGTGTGTGTGTGTGTATATATATGCATACATAGACAAATTTTGTATTTGCGTCTATATATGTTTAGACAAACACAGACGTGTATTAAACTCGTCTCCATATTGTGCAATATATATATATATATATATATCATATACACACACACACAAGCACGTATGTTTAGTGTTGTGTATATATGATACTCTTCACTCAGTCTAATATATTCATGTTGCTTAAACGTTATGGACTCGAGGACCACTGGAAGAACCTCGATGCAGTCACTCGAAATGCTAGAAATAGCAGCTAAATCGGCCTGCCCCTAATAACACCTTTGTAGTTTTGAGTTCTTCGAAAATACTAAAAGACTGGAGGGCCTTTGGTTGGGCGAAAGTGAAGAATACGTACACCCGGTGTTTAGGGTTAGGGCTTTTGTTACGCCGAAAACGGTTGGTGTACGTATTCTTGCGGAAGTCTTCGACCAGGGTTGAGCTGGAGACAGATAATATTAACAATTGGCTGGTTATAAACGTAGCACTTTGGGGGGGGGGGAGAAATGGAGAAAATCTCGTGTCTATCATTACTATTTGGGGTCAACTTATTGGTCGTCAAACCAAGTTGAACATTTGGCCGACCAATTCCTTGTGAGTGGATTTTTGTCCCTCCCCCACTTGACAGCCGATGTTGGTTTATTCACTTCCCCTAAACTGCTAGAATAGTACCATAAGTACTGGGATTGATTCATTCGACTAAAAGTTCTTTGAGGCAGTGCCCCAGCATGACCACCGTCTAATGATTGAAATAAGTAAAAGGTTATTTGTGTGTGTGTATAATGGAACAGGAGTTGTGAGAATATTTGAACTGTTGTTAGTCCCATGTCAGGTCATGATTCCTTATGAATCATGTCCAATGTTGACCCGTATCCCGGTCATGACCATCCCGTCTTTTCAGACAGTTTATATCAAAGACTAGATTACGCAGTGTGTCCTTTCTTTTCGAAGATAGTAGGATGTATTTTGAAGGAAATTTATCTATTTCCAGCAGGCCGAACGACCACATACAAGCTCCTTCGTATGTTTCGCGGCTTGAACACCACAGATTCCCATTTCCCATAATATTGAAGTGTCGTTTCTCTCTCTCTTTCTCTCTCTCTCTCTCTCCCCTCATCTCTCTCTTTCTCTCCATCTCTCTCTCTCTCTTTTTCTCTCCATCTCTCTCTCTCCACCTCTCTCTTTCTCTCTCTCTCTCTCTCTCTCTCTAGCTGTAGAAACTGCCAGATCAGATTGGAGCCTGGTGTAGCCTTCTGGTTCACCAGTCCTCAGTCAAATCATCCAACCCATGCTAGCATGGAAAGCGGACGTTAAACGATGATGATGATGATGATGATGATATGCCCAGAAATCCGGGTCTGTATGTAACGTAAGGCTAGAGATGGGAGCGGTGATTTCCCTTCGCAAATACTAATCAGACACAGACAGTGTGTCGTTAGCCAGCTGGAGGAGAGGTCTTCCTGGGGCTATAAACATCAGCAGCATCGTCCCTTATGGGTCCGCCACATTTAGGTGGCAAATATGCTTCACGATTCCGGGCTACTACTGTTTACTTGTCGCTCAGAGATTTATTATTGCTTATATATATATATATATATATATATATATATATATATATAGTTCTGTTGCAGCATGGGTGCAATATAGATTTTTCCCCTACATTCACAATCTTCAATTTGCTTTCCTCTCCCAACCCCAGCTGGTCGGTCAATGTTGCGGTTTACAAGTAAACCAAATTGAAATCGGTGAAATTCGATATTAAAGGGGTGTGGATGTTTGATCAGACAAAAAACACCAACATATAATATAAATTCATATTTGGAGCCGGCGTGTGAGCGTCACTCTGCGGCCACTCGACCTGCCAGAAATAGCAGCCAAGTGGGGCTTTTTTTTTATCATATCCTACTGGCTTAGAAAATGAGGACAGAAGGGACAATGCAATCCAAGGTGGACTGTGTCAAGGAAAACAATAGACAAGGTTGGAAGGCATTTTTATTGCAGCTCGGCTCGATCAGAGGTGAACAGTAATGCGTACACAACCTTACACACTGTCATATATGTACACACATACACAAGCGTAAATACAGACGTGTATACACAACGTAAACGCCTTTTAAAGCAGGCAATGAACATATATATATATATATATATATATATACACACACATACAACACGTACTAAGAAAAGAAGTGGGAGTATTCAGAGAATGGGTGAGGGAGAGAGACGAGAGCTACGTTAGCGACTTCTGCGCTTTTGACGTGTCGACAGCTGACTGTGAGAGAGACTGGAAGTGGTTGCCAGACTAACAGGAAGTTGAAGTAGTAAAAGTATTTCTTTGAATAGCCACCAGGGGTCAGTCAGCTAGTTTTATTTCATTGAAGTACGGTGGGTGTGTGTGTGTATATATAGATATAAACACACACACACACACAGTCTGTCTCGCTCTCACATCAAATGATTCGTGAACATTTTTTTATATCCATCAACCTATTACTACCTCTTCAGTATTTTATACTTTACTTTATCTAACTCTCATTTTTATTCTTCCCAACGGCGTTACTCTGTTATCTTACTAAAATCACAAACACACTTAGGTGTGTACGTATAATGTGTGTATATATATATATATATATGTGTGTGTGTGTGTGGTGATCTTTAGTTAGAATGTGTAGGTATTTGTGTGTCTGTGTTTGTCCCCCCCCTCCAACATCGCTTGACAACTGATGCTGGTGTGTTTACGTCCCCGTAACATAGCGGTGCAGCAAAAGAGACCGATAGAATAAGTACTAGGCTTACAAAGAAGTCCTGGGGTCGATTTGCTCGACTAAAGGCGGTGCTCCATCATGGCCACAATCAAAAAGACTGAAACAAGTAAAAGAGTATATATATATATATATATATATATATATATATATATGAACATACATACACACGCATTTTAAACAGTTACAAAGAATACGGAGACTGGGACATCAAATTTTTCTTTTAATTTTACTGTTGGTCATAGAACATAATTAGTTGGTTAAAATGACCGACACGTGTTTCGGCTGAACAGAGTATGTGCAGTTGTGTAAGCAACCTAGCATAATCTGCTGTGTTCCTTCATTCAGGGTCTTTCAACAAGCGTAGTTCGAACACACCCACACACATTTCGTTTTTGTATCCAGTTTCCAAGAATCTATATTTGAATTTGTGTATTGAAACAAATTTTGTTGTCTAGGGAGGGTCATTATGCCGATGTAATTAGCACACACACACTGGTTCAATTCCACTCATTTATTATCTGATTGTTTTGAGGCAGTGTATGTGTGCATATGACAGTGTGTGAAAGTTGTAAAAGCCTAAACCCCTAGTTTTGGGTTCACTTGGTAAGTGAACTTTTTACCACACTGCCCTGGTTTAGTGTCTTCTACGAAATCCCAGGCTCACCCAAAACCTTCTGTGTGAATTTAGTATGCAGAACCTGGAAAGTCTCATCAATTAACATCCACTTGTCTATGGCTGGATGCCTTTCCTGTTGCTAGCCCTCACTTGTTTCCAAGTAAGATGTTTTTCCCCATGACCTGACATGTTTTCAAGGAGGATTGGAAACAGACACTGCTTGCATGACAGTGACACTCGTTTACAATTATCACACACCGTCATGGCTTTTACAACTTTCACACAATGTCACATGCACACACACACACACACACACACACACACACACACACAAACTGTAGCTTTTGTGCTGATCTCTTCATTTCTGAGGACCTGCATTAAATACGAGCCATGAGCGAGACTTCTGATAAACTCTAACTTGACCTTATATATGTAGCTGCTTGAAATCTCATCCATTTGAGAATAGGTCCTGCTGTTTCTACTTAACAACCAACTTATTGATACAAGAAACAAAGAGATAGCCTTAAATGGTCACCTCACCTACTAGAAATTACACATAGGCGCAGGAGTGGCTGTGTGGTAAGTAGCTTGCTTACCAATCACATGGTTCTGGGTTCAGTTCCATTGCGTGGCACCTTGGGCAAGTGTCTTCCACTATAGCCTCGGGCCAACCAAAAGCCTTGTGAGTGGATTTGGTAGACGGAAACTGAAAGAAGACTGTCGTATATGTGTGTATATATATGTGTGTGTGTATGTGTGTCTGTGTTTGTCCCCCCACCATCGCTTGACAACCGATGCTGGTGTGTTTACATCCC
>NC_142933.1:9072080-9101325 GCF_046866305.1 Octopus bimaculoides
AAACTTGCTTTCTTAATGATTCATTCCTGAAACTGCTAGTGTGGGTTGGTGTAGCTGTTAACACATGCTATGATGAAAGCACTTCAGATTGATCTAAAACCTTCATTGATGCTAAAATCTGAAAACGCCCAGTTGCCTGAAATGATCGACCTTAGTCGTAATTTGAACTCCCTCCACACACAAACAAATATATCTCTTGGTTATATCACTATTTACTAACAAGCCATAAATTACATTTCAAATAGCTTTTCTTCTTCTTTTTTTAATGGTTTTAATGCTGTTGTAATCTAGTTGTGATTATTTTTGAAATTAATTTAGTTTTTATGGTGTTATGTAATTGGTTTTTTTCTTCTTTTTAAATGAAGTCTGAAAAAATATATATAAACAAAATTTTAAAAATGCATTACAAAATATTTAATTTCCATAAATAATAATAATAATGAAATAACTACAATAATAGGAAGGAAAGCAGTAATTAGTTGCTTATTATTGTAGAGACAACTAATATAGGTGACCTTGTACTATTATTTCTGTTGGTTGAAGGCAATGATGGTGCTGTGCTTCATGTTTCGGACACAAATGGAACAGCTAGCTTGCTTGCTACTCACGACTGGCTATTTTTCACTCATCACACCACCACTCTAGCTGATCACTCGCTCACCGAGTTTTACTATTACTACACATATGTTGGTCAGTAATAAAAATTGGTCTTGTCGTTCCTTCCCCGTCTTCCTTGGATGTTGTCTCTGCTTAGTTCTGGTGTTACTTACTGTGTGGGGGTAAAATAAAGGAGGGACAGATCAACAAGCACCGATGCCTTTAAAAGGCCATGGGTTTAATAAATATGACTGATGAATAGCTGTTGTTTTGTTGTTTGTAATCAGTTTTTAAAAATATATATATATATATATATATATATATATATATATATATATATATATATAAGGGCATTACTATACAAAAATGCCTCACCCTATGAGGGACTCTAAGGTCAAACTACCATAATAAACACATTTATTGTAAAAATGTGTTTATTATGGTAGTTTGACCTTAGAGTCCCTCATAGCATGAGGCATTCTTGTATAGTAATGCCCTTATATAGATAAATATATTTTGGGGAATAAATGGATTTTTTCACGCTAGCTACTTGATAAATTCTTGTAAAAGAATTCATCCTATTATTGAATTTATATATATATATGTCCAACCCATGCTAGCATGGAAAGCGGACGTTAAACGACGATGATGATGATATATATATATATATATATATACACACACATTCCTATTTGTGGAAAGTCTTCTTATACAATATACATTATATACACACCTTCAGTTCATCACTTGATTTAAGTACATATAGATACCTTTGTGTGTGCATGTGTATATACACACACTTGTGTATGCAAATGTGTGCATATGTATATATATATATAATGTATGTGTATGTATGCAGGTAATTGCTTATGTGTTTATCATCATCATAATCACCATCCTTTATCGCAATACCCAGCATTATCAGGGTTTTATTGATAAATAAATTAATTGTAATCACAAGAATTTATTTTAAATGCTGACAATCTTTGGATGGTCTGGGAATATTGATTCTCTTGGAAGTATTGCATCAAAGACATTCCTTATTTATGAAGTCACATAGCCTATTGCTGTCTTAAGCAATGATTCAGCTACCTAGATGGAGAGCTGATCTATAACTTGAACTTACAGCCATTCTCTTAACATATATTGGGTTGTATATGAATGTATGTATACATCTGTGCATATGTATGTTTGTGTGTATATGTCTATGTATTTATGTTTTATCTACTTGGTTGCTATTTTAGAATTTATTATGACTGTCCACGTACTCAGTGGCAAAGTTTTAAAGATAAAAATATGGTAACTTTCCATGTAACTTTGTATTTAGATTTTAAGGTCTTGCAGGTTTTTGTGGTTGCAGGAAATTCAAATGTATGCAAATAAGCAAGACAATTTCCATAGTGCAATAATAATTCCTTATCATCTTGAGACTTATTCTTTGGCATCAGTCATGCCATCAGACAGCATTTCTTTATTGAAAGACCAGCGCACATTAGTAGAGCACCAAGGAGACCATTTGAGCCAATCCCTAAGCAGTCCTAAACTTATGGCTCTGGCAATCATGGAAGAATTTTGTTAAGTGTTCAGCCTTCACCATTTTCATCATCATCATTTGGTCCAGTAGTAGGTGTGTAACACTTGTGGGTCCTGATTGAGGTCCAGTCAACATGAGGCAATATCACACCATTGGTCATCGCAGTGTGGCTTCTGCAGGGACTCAGGTATAGGAGACATGACCCTTGTTGCTAGGAAGCTTCAGGTTGAAATTATAACAACCTCGACCGGGATCACTACCAGAGCAGTGGTCTCGCTTCCATGCCCGTGGCACGTAAAAAAAGCCAGTGGCATGTGAACAAAACATTGGACTGACTCCTGTGCAGGTGGCACGTAAAAAAACACCATTTTGAGCATGGCCGTTGCCAGTACCGCCAGACTGGCCCTCTTGTTGGTGGCACATAAAAAGCACCCACTACACTCTTGGAGTGGTTGGCGTTAGGAAGGGCATCCAGCTGTAGAAACTCTGCCAGATCAGATTGGAGTCTGGTGTTGCCATCTGGTTTGCCAGTTCCCAGTCAAATCATCCAACCCATGCTAGCATGGAAAGTGGACGTTAAATGATGAGGATACCAGGAGCTGTTCATTGCATTTGTGTATTTATTAGTGGCTTTGACTCAGTAAATGAGGAACTTTGGTGGGATTGTCAATGAAAGTTTAGTTGTCCACCCAAATTTGTGAATTTTATGTGCCAGTTTCACACAGTGAGTTATTGGAGAGCTGTGTGTGTATTTGCATGTGTTTGTGAAAATACCTGCGCAGGCATGGCTGTGTGGTAAGAAGTTTGCTTCCCTGTCTCATGGTTCCAAGTTCAGTCTCATTGCGTGGCACCTTATGTGTTTTGTATTAAAGCCTCTGGCTGACCAAAGCCTTGTGAGTGGTCTTGGCAGATGGAAACCGAAAACCTGTTGTGTGTGTGTGTTTGTCCCCTACCACCGCTTAACAACCAGTGTTGGTGTGTTTACATCCCTGTAAGTTAGCGGTTTGGTAAAGGAGATCGATGGAATAAGTACCAGACTTTAAAAAAAAAGGTACTGGTGTTGATTCATTCATCTAAAAATTCTTGGACGCAATGCTCCAGCATGGTAGCAGTCTATTGACTGAAGCAAGACAGAAAAACACGTGTCTGTGTGTGTGCATGCAACTGATGTCTAAAATGAAAGCAAGCAATGTTACATATGCCAAATGCATGTTCATTATTTCACGGTCTGATAAACTTACAGATCTGTAACGGTTGGAAGGGAAAGAGGTGTGAGGTGAGGCTTGAACCTGTGCAACATGATGGAATGTAGGTTGTTTGTGTGTGTGTGCATTTCAGTGTTAGACTTCTGACTGGATCAATAAATCTCCTCCTCCTCCTCCTTGTACACACACACACACACACACACTTTCACTTCCCAGCTGGACCATGGGGAACCTTTCTTCTCTTTCTCTCTCTCTCTCTCTCTCTCTCTCTATCTGTTGTCCTTTCTCTTCTTCTCTAGTTATCCTTCATACTATCCGTTGCAGTTCTGTTCATTTTAATTAACAGACGGTTTCTTCCTCTTTCTAGCACTCTCTTTCTCCCCATCTCTCTCAATTTATTTGTTTGTCTGCCTCTCTCTCCACCTTCCATATTCCCACCCACACCCACTTCTCCTGTCTCCCCCCTCTTCTGTCTTTCTTCCCCTCTGCCTCTTCTGTCTTTCTTCCCCTCTGCCTCTTCTGTCTTCCCTATATAAGTCTATCCCTCCCTCTCTCCTCCGCTTTACTGTTGCTTTCATCTGTACCTCCCCCCCATCCTCGTTCTCTTATGCCCCCTCCCCTCTCTTTAGTTCATATGTTAATACTCATCTGAAAAACAAATTACACACACACACACACACACACACACACACACACACACACTGTAAGATTTGTGAAAATGTCACTACCTTCAACCTCCTTTCAACATGCGCCCCCTTCCTTCTCCAAATATACGTTGGGATAGTAATGATATACTTTTGTCTTACCTCCAGTGTGGGAGTCTTTCCCCCAACCCCGCACACCTTTTTTAGAAAGTGCACGCTCGCTCGCATGTGTCTGTGTGTGTCTGAATAAATATCATTTGTATATAGGCCAAAAGAGATAATTGCTTTTATTTTCCTGTATTTTTTTTTTTTTAAAAACATGTTTGTTTTTTTTTCTTCTGTTTCATATTTTATTAAATATTAATCTATCATATCTCGTGAGTCACATTGTTAGAAAACTGGTTTTAACAATGATGAGTGTGTGCGTGCTCCTCTGTATGCGTATGTCTGCCTCTAAAAACAAAGTTTTCCTCTTATTCTAGTTATTCGATAATGAAAAGGTGAAAGTTGTTTACCAAAATATAGTTAGTTCTGGTGATCCCAGGGTTTATATCTAAATATTGACCCTCTTAATTGATTAAATATTGATTGGTATTAAACTGAATCTAGCGCTGTGACATCATGGCCAGATGCTTAGGTCCTTGCTTAAAAATCTGGTGCAGCTGTTTCATTATATTTCAGCTGAATAAGCTCACCTCCCTTAAGGAAATACGTAGACCCCAGAATTTCTAGGATGCTTGTTCGATGATAGATCACCATCTACTCACAAGAGAAATGTCAGGTGTTGGTTGTAATAGGATGAAAAATTAAACAACTGGTCTTATGGATGTTCTCATTCCCACCAATCATTGAGAAGATTAATTATTAATCGGATTTCAATCTGAATTGAGTATTTAGATAGTTGTATGTTGTCTGTACGTTTCATATGAATTCACTCTTATAATATCCTGTAATTGGAGCAAATCAGCGAGGGAGTAAAATATAAAAATTCTTGATGGAGAGGAAGTTTATGTTTGAGCCAGTGAGTGAGTCTCTGTGTAGGCACTTAGCTTGCAAGAAATAGCAGCCTAGGTTCATTCAGATCCTTTGCTACTGTTTTAAAGTTGAAAAGACACTTTAGCTAATGTAGTTCTAAAAGGAAAATAACTAAATGTTTTAGGTGCAAATATGGCCATGTGTAAGAAGTTTGCTTTTCAACCACATGGTTCTGGGTTGAATCCTGCTGTGTGGTACCTTGGACAAGTGTCTCCTACTTTAGCCCCAGGCCAACCATACTATGTTCTTTGGCTGACCTAAGCCTTGTGAGTGGATTTGGTAGACAGAAACTCAAAGAAGCCCATTGTGTGTGTGTGTGTGTGTGTGTGTGTGTGTGTGTGTGTGTGTATATATATATATATATATATATATAAATATATATATATATATATATATATATATTATTTTGTTTAAAAGAGTTCCAACACTGTCTGTTTTTTATGTTTTATTTATATTCCTGCAGAACCAATGTGGGGTATAGAATATGGAATATACAATATATAATATAATATATAATATAAAATAAAATAAAATAAAAATGGATGGCACCATGAAAGAAAGTATTGAATGTAGATGAAATATTGAGTGTTCAATATAAAGGATCAAATATATAAATATAAATATATAAAGGCGACTCGAGTTTCAGGGCTATTTCCCTTCGTCATGGCCGGTATGACAGACTTTATATATATTCTTTTATTCTTTTACTGGTTTCAGTCATTTGATTGCGGTCATGCTGGAGCACTACCTTTAGTCGAACAAATAGCAGTTTGGCAAATGACACCAGTAGAGTAAGTTCCAGGCTTTACAAAGAAAAAAGTGCTGGGTTCACTTCATTCTACTACATTTTTTCAAGGTTTTGAAAAGTTTCATAATCTATTTTCCTAATATTTCATATTAGTATAAATCTCCTGAAAATGATATTTTACTTGTTTTTCTGCCTATATTCAGGGGTTTTCCCCGGCCTTTCTCTTTCATTCTGTGAAATTGGTCATAAAATGAATTCACTAAACAACCTGTTGGTATAAGTAATACCAAAAATTAAACAGTGTTGGAGAGGCAGAGATGTGAAAACATCAGAATGCTTTATGGTGTTTGTTCCAATTCTTTCTGTTCTGAGTTCAAATCTTGGCATGGTCAACTTTACTTTTTGTCCCTCCAGGTTTAATAAAGTACCAGCCAGGTACTTGGTCAAACAGTTAACCTCTTCCTTTGTTGGCCTTGCATCTAAATTAGCAACAATGTCCAACATATTTGGGCAAAGTGATATCAACCATTGGTGCTTTATTTAGTATTGCTACAAAATATTTTACAAAATCTTTTCAAGACAAATAGGATTCCATTTTACTTTTTTGTTTTTAAGTTTCTCAGTCAAATCGTCCAACCCATGCTAGCATGGAAGGCGGACGTTAAACGATGATGATGATGATGATGATAATGCTTCAAATGACAAACTTTTATCTGATCTTTATTAGCATGGGGAAAATGGATGTTAAATTAATGGATATATATCATTAATCTGTTTTTTTTTTTTTCTTTTAAGAATCATTACTTGTCACATAGGTATATACCAAGCTAAATAAAAGATTACTAATTTAAATTTTTGTAATTATGTAATAGGCACAGGAGTGGCTGTGTGGTAAGTAGCTTGCTTACCAACCACATGGTTCCGGGTTCAGTTCAACTGCGTGGCACCTTGGGCAAGTGTCTTCTACTATAGCCTTGGGCCAACCAAAGCCTTGTGAGTGGATTTGGTAGACGGAAACTGAAAGAAGCCCGTCGTATATATATATATATATATATATATATATATATATATATATATATACACATGTTTGTGTGTCTGTTTGTCCCCCCACCATCGCTTGACAACCGATGCTGGTGTGTTTATATCCCTGTAACTTAGTGGTTCAGCAAAAAGAGACCGATAGAATAAGTACTAGGCTTACAAAGAATAAGTCCTGGGGTCGATTTCTCGACTAAAGGCGGTGCTCCAGCATGGCCGCAGTCAAATGACTGAAACGAGTAAAAAAGTATGTAATTTATAATTACATTATATATGGTAAACAGTACTGATGATGGTGCCTTGTAAAAAGTGCCTAGTACACTCTGTGAAGTGGCTGGCATTAGGAAGGGCATCCAGTTGTAGAAACCATGCCAAAGCAGACAACAGAACTTGGTGTGGCTCCTGGCCTTGCCAACTCCTGTCAAACCGTCCAGCCCATGCCAGCATGGGAAACGGATATCAAACGATAAGGATGAATTAGATTACCCTGTTTCACTAAATTTGTCCTGCATGTGACATTGCCATTCCAATAAAGCTGTTAAAAATTATTCTAATAGCTTTATTGTAATGGCAGTGGATATAAGCTAATATTTATCTTGTAATTAAATGGTTTAGAACGTTAATGTACTTCGGTTGTTGACTTGTCACTTTCTCTAATCAGCTGTTTCAATTTAATGTTTGTCTTCTTTTATTTGACCTATTTGACCTCTGAAATGAAGGCCCACATAATTTTTGGGTTTTTATTATATTATTGTGGGTCTTTGACTCACTAATAAAGACCCACATCATTTGTTCCTTAAAATGAATATTAACCCTTTTGTTACCATATTTCTGTTGAGATGCTCTGTGTTTCTTTCAATTAATTTTAACTATAACAAGGAATTTAGTAAAACAACTTAGTTATCATTAAGCTGGTGTTAGGAACATAAATTGTGATTTAAGTTTGGTGGAAGATTTTAATTCAGAACTTACGAAAACAAGACATTTGTACTACAGAGCCAGTTTCAGCTGGATTGGTATCGAAAGGGTTAAGAATTGTTTCTCTATTATATATTTTAACCCTTTTGTTACCATATTTCTATTGAGATGCTCTGTGTTTCTTTCAATTAATTTTAAATATTACAAAGAATTTAGTAAAATGCCGCCGCCAGTACCGCCTGACTGGCCTTCGTGCTGGTGGCACGTAAAAGCACCCACTACACTCTTGGAGTGGTTGGCGTTAGGAAGGGCATCCAGCTGTAGAAACTCTGCCAGATCAGATTGGAGAATGGTGCAGCCTTCTGGCTTGCCAGTCCTCAGTTAAATCGTCCAACCCATGCTTGCATGGAAAGCGGACGTTAAACGATGATGATGATGAACTTAGTTATCATTAAGCTAGTGTTAGGAACATAAATTGTGACTAAAGATTGGTGAAAGATTTTAATTCAAAACTTACGAAAACAAGACATTTGTACTCAGAACCAGAGCTATGTTGGTAACGAAAGGGTTAAATTAGAGAAAGTAAAATTAGAACAAGGAACGAAGTTTGTTGATTGCTTTTTATAGTGTTAGCTTTCCAATTATTAAACTATTATCTTAAAGGCAGTGGAGCAGTAGCAGAAGCAGTAGAGCAACAAATTAAATGCTTTGTTGTATTTAGATAAGTCTATTTACATTTTATGTTCAAATAAAACTGAGGTCGTGCTATTTTTTTTCATTGTATTTCGGCGAAAAGTCAGAGGAAGCAGGATAAAAAAAAATGATTCTCATTAGGCTGAACCACTTTCTACAAACACAGTGATATGAAATCAAACCCCTTATCTTGCATCGAAAGAAAAATCTTCAACTAATGCGTGATCCCAGCAGTGATTTCTGGATTTGAACTGTGGATCTTAACAGTGGAAACAGAAAGGAATCTCAAGATGGAATGCTCACTGTATAACATCATCATCGTCGTTTAACGTCTGCTTTCCATGCTAGCATGGGTTGGACGGTTTGACTGAGGACTGGTGAAACCAGATGGCTACACCAGGCTTCAATCTGATTTGGCAGAGTTTCTACAGCTGGATGCCCTTCCTAACACCAAACACTCCGAGAGTGTAGTGGGTGCTTTTATGTGCCACTGGCACAAAGGCCAGTCAGGTGGTACTGGCAACAGCCACACTCAAAATGGTGTATTTTACGTGCCACCTGCACAGGAGCCAGTTCGGCGGCACTGGCAACGATCTTGCTCGAATGTCTTTACACGTGCCATCCAGCACAAGTGCCAGGAAGGCGGCGCTGGGCACAGGTGCCATAACGATTTCGCTTTCGCTTGCCCCAACAGGTCTTCGCAAGCCGAGTTTCATGTCCAATGAAGGAGACGACATTGGCATGGGTGCCAGTCGTCGAATTTTTGGACATATAATGACAGAGACACAAACAAATAAGAGAACATATGAAGGTAGATGGAAGTGCATAGCTTAGTGGTTCGGGTATTACTCTCATGACTATAAGATAGTGGTTTCGATTCCTGGACCAGGCTATGAGTTGTGTTCTTAAAACACTTCATTTCACATGACACTGGTTCGCTCATCTGGTGAAATTATACAGCAGAGAACCTGGGGAACCAGTCCAATGTTTCTTATGGAGTAATGTGGACAAAGAAGAACAGAGAATGTAGATGAATGGTATATTTACCAAGAAGGAGAGAGAGAAAATGAAACTGACTGTGGACAGGAGAGATCAGTCGGAGGAGAGGCAATTGTTTGAAATAAAAATGAAATCATTTCAGAATGGTGACTAACAATTGGAAAGACCATGAAAGGTATGGCATAATCACCATCATCATTTAATGTCCATTTTCCATGCTGGCATCAGTTGAATGGTTTGACTGGGGACAAGGCTGCCCCAGGCCCCAATCTGATCTGGTAAGGTCTCTACAGCTGGATGCCCTTCCTAACGCCAACCACTCCAAGAATGTAGAGGGTGCTTTTTACATATCACTGGCACGGGAGCCAGTCAGGCGGCACTGGCATCGACCATGTTCGGATGGTGCTTTTTACATGCCACCGGCACAGGAGCCAGTCAGGGGGTGGGGGGACTGGCATCGACCACATTCAGATGTTGCTTTTTACATGTCACTGGCACAGGGAGCCAGTCAGTTGGCACTGGTATCGACCCACACTTGAATGGTGCTTATTACGTGCCACCAGCAAAAACACAGAGCATCTCAAAATAAATACAGTAACAAAAAGGTTAATTAGTAATTTGGTTCTGATGTATTTCATGCTAACATGACTTGGTGTCTCTTCTACTATTCATTTTTTTTTTTTGTGCAGGTCAGTCCTAATTGAGCAGACCTGTAATTAAAGGCATTCCAACCATGACCATTTTTTTTTTTTATTCCCTTGTTCAATGTATATTTCCTTTGTTAATCTTTTAGCATTTAAACCAGCCATATCAGGCCAAAATATCTTATCTGTTTTATGTTCAAACTGACCAGATCCAACCTCTTGCATTTACCCTACAATGTCATTCTTGAAATAAGCAATCACATCATCTAAATCTCAAAGCTACAAGATAATGCAAGATTACTTCAAAACACTGTGAATAAGAATTACATTCAAGAGAGTAAGGGTTAATGCTGTTGGTTAATTTGAAGGCGATTTGGTTGTCATTTCTGTCGGCTCAAGAGACCTGCACGAGATAACTTCATTGGTTGTATGTTTATCAGTACATAGAAGGTAGAGTGGCAGAAATAGTAGAGTACTGTCTTGTATTTAATTTTTTCTTGTTGAGATACCAACTGGGCCGACCACTTCTTGTGTGTTTGTGGTGTAATACCCATCCTTTATAAAAAGTTTTGGCCTTGTACTATTGTATGAGATGGTGGTTATTAATTTTGCTCTTCGTCTTTCCAGCAGGGTGAAGTGTTAATAGGTACCAGTAATATACCAAGGCCAATATAATTGACTGCCCTTCCCCTTGACATTATAGTTTTGTAGCTGTTGGAAATTATTGATTGTCTGTGCATAATCTGAAGTATTTATGCCAAAAAGCAGCATTTCCTTTCATCGTCATCATCATCATCATCATTGTTTAACATCCATTTAATGTCAGCATTGATAATGAGGGAAGTTTAAGATGGGGTTTCATTCATCACCATCCACAATCCTACCAGATTCTGTGAATTTGTTCTGTTTTCTGAAGTTTATTGAAGCATGTTGTGTAGGTCTGCTCTATAAGTTCAACAGTATCTAGCGCACTTTATTATATGCAAAGTTGACAGCAAAACAGAGACGTCGCTTATCTATGTCTACCTTGATCCTAATAATGATAACTCAGAGAGGTCCAAACATATAACCTTTTATTGTTATCTCTGTTTCATTGTTACAGTAATTCATAGCTTTATTAATTTGTATAAAAACTAGAATTTAAGTAGCAAGGAACATCCAACTCAAAGATCACAAGTTCAAACTCCTCTAGGCAAAATATTACAAAATGAATTTATGATCTATACATAAATAATAGCCGTACGTAGTGCTTCATATCTAATCTTGGCTTTCCAAAACACATCACTGGTTTCATCAAGCAGCTTTACAATCAGAGAAGAATCTTGCATTTAAGTAAATAATGAGGACACAGAAAAGTTTTTAAAATGGATGGGTGGTTTGTTAAGGCTGTATTGGAGCGGAGAATACAAGAAGCAATACATGGATTGCATATTTCTAATCTAAGGTATGCAAATGATACTGCTCTACTTGCCAAGACTGAAACTGGACTACAAGAATTGAGAGAGTATCACGTATGCATGGTCTCTATCTCAACTATATGAAAATAAAACCCATGGTAGTAGGAAAAGAGAAAGTCAATGTTATCATAAACTGGGCAACACAACCGAAGCACTCAAACGATTGGGCAAACCCATATACAGAACATTACTGAAAGTATATCACCAAAACAGGATTAATCTAGTTGTTGATTCCACAAAGCACAAGTGAGGTTCTCATCATCATTGTCGTCGTCCTTGTTCAATGTCCGCCTTCCATGCTAACATGGGTGCGATGGTTTCATAAGAGCCAGCCAGGCAGAAGCCTACACCAGACTTCTGTAACTGTTTTGGCAGGATTTTTACAGCTGGATGCCCTTCATAACATCAACCATTCAGCAGAGTGGACTTAGTGCTTTTTTCGTGGCACAAGCACAGGTGGGGTCAGTTTTGGCAAGGTTTTTTACAGCTGGAGGCCTTTCAAAACAGTAACCACTTTACAGAGTGGACTGGGTGCTTTCAAGTGGCACCTGCACTGACAGGGTCACTGAGTACATTGCAAGACCAAAAAAAAAAACTTTTGAGAGGGGAGGGGGCATTGGAAGAGGTGTTATGATGTCGGATGAAAGGCTATAGTGAGACAGGGAGACAGAAACAGGTGCCTTGCTGTAGAGGAAGTAGGTTACCCAGCTGGTGAGAGAGTGAGAGATCAAGAATGAAGACAGAGACAGGTGTGCTACCGCTATAGTGCAATTGTTTCACACACACACACACACACACATTCTAGACCCAATACAAAATAAGGGAATCTGGTTTATTCATCAATGTACTTCAACAAAGTACATTTATTAATGTACAGCTTCTCCGCGTTTTTCCTGATTTTTCCAGAAGCTTCTGTTCCTCCCAACTTGTGAACTACACACTCCCCACCTTCTGACCCATGTGACTCCTTTGTCTCTCCTCCTCCTCCTCCTCCTCTCATCACATCATATCTCCTCTTCCAATTCACCCAATCCTTTCTTTCTAGAGCTGCATACTCACCTCATGTCTTTCCTCATCTACATTTCTTCTGCAGATGTCAACCGACACACATTCAAACTGGACATCAAGGACCTCCAAAGGTCATGTTTACCATTCTGCCTCCTCTGACTAGATTCCTAGGAATAGTACCAATTCCTCTTGGGCTTAACCGAGGCATATAGAATTAAAAGCCCCTTTCCAAATACACAAATGCATGCTATGGATTTGAACTCCTTGCCTTTGTTGGTAGACATATAATACCTACTGAACCGCTCCACTTTCGTATTCTCTTACTCATTCATCTTCACTGAAACTTAAGTGATTGTGAGGAAAGCCAAAGTTCCAAATATGCTAAAGTATCTTGTTGGCATAGAACACAGTGTCAAGTCACTTTGGCCTGCTAGCCGAATCTCCTTCAAATCACATCCCCACCATCTTAAAAGAAAACGATATTGAACAAATGTTCTAGATACAAAATAAGATGGGATGGTCACTGTTAGAACACCTTTAATCATAGTCCTGCTTGATCAGGGCTGACATGGAGTAAAACAAGAACCTGGATTGCTAAAATAAATTAATATGATTGGTCATTTGGGGCAGACATAAAAAAAAAACCCTGCTGAATGCATAGTTCTATTGAACGTAGTCATTAGCACTTCAGTTTATAATTTACATGGAAATATATATCCCATATTAATAAGATAAAGCTAATTAATCAATGCCATGGTTGTAGCATAAAACAAACAGTCTAATTGCTAATAATGTTCTTAGAATAGTATTTTATTTGTTTTTTCCCTTTATAGAGGTTGATGTCGTGGAGGCACAATGGCCTAGTGGTTAGGGCAGCGGACTCACAGTCTTAGAATCGCAGTTTCGATTCCTAGACCAGGCGTTGTGAGTGTTTATTGAGTGAAAACACCTATAGCTCCACGAGGCTCCGGCAAGGGGTGGTGGTGAACCCTGCTGTACTCTTTCACCACAACTTTCTCTCACTCTTTCTTCCTGTTTCTGTTGTACCTGTAATTCAAAGGGGCCAGCCTTGTTACACTCTGTGTCACGCTGAATCTCCCCTGAGAACTACGTTAAGGGTGCACATGTCTGTGGAGTGCTCAGCCACTTGCACGTTAATTTCACGAGCAGGCTGTTCCGTTGATCGGATCAACTGGAACTCTCGTCGTCGTAACCGACGGAGTACCAACGAAAGACAAAGGTTGATGTCAGGCTGGGCATCCAGCTGTAATGTTATCCAACAACACAGTCTTACAGTACATATTACTACATTTTGCATGTTGAGAGCATGACTATTGTAACCAACCACACATTTATAGACAGTGTAAGCACAAATGGATAGATGTTAAATAGATTTTTCTTTCATTCTTTTTTCGTTTTGTTGCAAAAAAGACATTAGTGAATTATAGTTGCTGAAAGAATTGTCCTAAATTCCTTGTCATTACTATTTCTGGTTACAATTCCATTGCTTATATCAATGAATAAATATAGTAACCGATTCCTTCTATTACATATTCCATCATTTAACATCCATGTTCCATGCTGGCATGGGTTGGATGGTTGGACAAGAACTGCATTGTACCCCACTGTCTACTTTGGCATGGTTTCTATGGTTGGATGGTTTTCGGATGCCAACCAGTTTGTAGTGTGTTCTGCGTGCTTTTTTTTTTTAATGAAGAAGCTTTATGTTAAGTAATAAAGGGTTAAAGTATGAGAAAAGGGGCCAGAGCAGAACGGGCTTCTTGCTGTAGAGGGGCTACATGGCTACTCTGTTCCCTTATTAAATATTAGAACTGCATTAATCATGCATTATCTCATTGCTTTGAAATCTCAATGATGTGATGATTTATTTTTAGAATGTCAATGTGGGTTTGGTGTGAGAGGCTAGATGTGGCTAGTTCAAATATAAAACATGTAGAATATTCGGGCCGGATATGGCCGGTTTAAACACTAAAGTTCTTCATACATTCTCCTCTCTATTTTGTTTGAATTGATACTTGAAACTAGCATTAATTTCTCAAGTTCACTAACAATTTTGTTTCGGTTGCTGTCTCTCTATTATCTCCTCTTTACTGTTAGCTAGTTATTGTTTAGCCCCGAATAATATTCAAGATATTCCAAGCAGTCATGATCCCTTTTTTTTCCTGGCAGTTCACCCAGGAATGAGTACAGTTTAAAGACAGTAGGGTGAAACTGTAAGGTGACTTGGTTGCTATTTCTATCTGATTGAACTGCAATATGGCCTGCTACTGCCATATAAATTGAGGAGAAAGTCTTCATTGTGTTTGTCCCTAGCAACAAAAACAGTATTAGTAATGTTTAGCCAATCAGCTGACTCCTAATATATTCAATGATTGTATAGAAGAGACTCTATAGAAATTGATCATTGATCTCAAGGTTGTTACAATGTGTGTGTTTACGTTGTCAACAAAAATATATAACTTATAAACCTTTGTTTTATTTTCTTTTATTTGTGTTGTGTTGTTATCAACTTGATAAAGTTTGTGGTTGGTATTCAACCTTGAAGAAAAGTCAAAAGTTTTGTATGTTTATCTTTGGTCTACAAACAATATAGAAGTTAATGTTAACTTTTGCTGCTTTGTCAAGATCGTAATTTCATTATTGCGTAAACATAGCTTTCATAGTGCAGTCGTCATCTTAGCCCAACCCCAGCCTCTCTTTTCACACTCTACCTACTTACCTCTTCATCTTTCTCTACTTTTCTTTACACTATTTTAGTTTTCCCACTTGGTTATTATAAACAGAGTTTTTTCCTGTCAACTCTTGTTGTTAGTTCAGGTGCTCAAACTCGCAGGTGTTGGGGCCATGTAAAAAGTGCTTGTGCTCCTGCTGCATATGATGCACTTGTGCTGGTGTTGCATGAAATGCATTCGTGCTGGTGTTGCATAAGATGCACTCATGCTGGTGTTGCATAAAATGAAATGTGCTTGTGCTGGGGTTGTGCGAAATGCACTCGTGCTGGCGTCGCATGGAATGTGCTCATGCCGAAATGTGCTCGTGTGCAAAATGCGCTAGTGCCAGTGTTGTCTGAAATGTGCTCGTGCCAGTGTTATCTGAAATGTGTTCATGCTGGTGTCGCGTGAAATGCGCTTGTGCTGGTGTCACAGGGAATGTGCTCGTGCCAGCGTCGCAGGGAATGTGCTTGTGCCAGTGTTGAGTAAAAAGCATTCATCTTGGTGCCATATAGAAAGCACCCAGTGCCACTCTGTAGAGTGGTTAGCATTAGGAAGAGCATCCAGCTGTAGAAACCATGTCAAGACAAACAATTGGAACCTGGTGCAGCCCTCTGGCTTGCCAGCTCCTGTCAAACCATCCAACCCATGCCAGCATAGCAAACAGACATTAAATGATGGTGAGGATGATGAGGAGGAGGAAGAGGATTTGATTGCAGCCATATTGGAAAACATGCTTAAAGAGCTTTGGTAAATTATTTTGACATCACTGTTGAATTCCAAGTCAGATATTTTATCAATCTCTGCTTAGAGTGTTAAGTTAAAGGATATAAACACACTTCCTCCCCTAAACAGTGTTTATGTAGCAACCCCACCTACAACTTCTATGACAGGCTCCCAGGTTTCCTTGCAAGTCACTTGGGTGGCTAAATACTAGGGTACATACAAGTCACCTGTCCAAGGTGTCACATAATGGGTTCAAATCCTAAGGGGCTAGATAATTTCATCCTTCTCTTCTTCCACTTTCTCTCCATCTTTTCCTCTTTCCTCCTCCTCCTCCCCTTTCTCTCTCCCCTCCTTCCCCTTCCTCATTCCTCCTCCTCTCCCCCTTCTCACCCCTTCCACCTTTCTCTGTTCCTCCCCTTCCTCCCTTCTATTCATTCTCTTCCCTCTTCCTCCCCTTCCTTCTCTCCCTTCTCTTTTATCTTCCTCCCTTTTCTCTTCTTCCTCTTCCTTCCACCTCCCCTTCCCCTTCCCCCTTACTCTCCCCTTCCTCTTCCCATCAATTCTGCCATAGCCAGAATCATTTGCACTCCACACTAAATGCTTAGCCTCATTTCATCTGCCTTGATATTCAAATTCCATCGAGGTCAATCCAATAACTACCAGTCGCACACCAAGCTGGAAGCAATCAACCTATCCCCCCTCCCCCTCCTCCCCTTGTGCCTGTAGTAGAAAGGATTTTTTAATTTTTTTTATGTCAGTTCTCTGTCATAAATTACCCTCAACCCATTGCACAAACAAATATGTCTCTCCAACAACCAGACCACATCTTTCATTTTGCTCTTTACCGTTTTCTACTCCTGCCTTTCCTACGATGTTTGCACTGGCCCAAGTTCATAAATTTCTGGAGCAGATATATAATTGCTTGAATAATATTATTTTATTTCCCTCTCCTCAGAAAGCATTTAATCAAAACACAGAGCTATAATTAACAAGTTGCATGGTTGAAAGCTTCTAGGAGATGTCACCATTCACGAACTAACAGACCAAACGAGCAATGATGATAAATTCCTTTTAGTTCTTTGTATCAATGCCAGTGAGTAAACATGATGTCATGTTCCATGTGCTCAGATTTTTTTTTTTTTTATTATGCATTTAGCCATTGCAACAATATTTCTCGCATGGGTGCAATAAATGCTGAGTCAGTTTTCTCGAGCGTTTATTTTTGGAAACTGGATTTATGTGCAAAATTTCCTTTGCATAGTTTCACCATTTCCTTGTATAGATTTATTTATCTTGCCAGTCATTGGAAATTGGTACAGTTTTCGGATCTATTTTAAAACGGAGGCCACATTTTTCATTAATGTTTTACGTAGTCTTTTTGGTACGGAAAGACTTTCAAACTTCGTATACTTATCTATTTTGTGTTATAGAACAGAAAAATATTTTTGTATTTGAATTTATTTCATGTAAAAAAAAATTGTCTTATTTCGATAATTTCAACCAATCACTGACAAGTATTCAGTTGTTTACATTTACTCCTTTGGCTGATTAAGCGATGTAAAGCGTATTTAATCTCCATACCTTCGTTTTATTTGTTTTTTTCATTTTAAATTTGCTTTAACCCTAACCCTGAGGTTAGGGTTAATTGTTTCAGAATCGTTTGTTTATGTAGTCGGCACTTAATGTATATCGGCTGAATGGACGTCAGTGATTGGTTGAAATTACAGAAATACGACAACTTTAACATGGAATAACTTATGGATTTCTTTTTTTTTTGAGAAGACTAAGAGAAAAAGATGTTTTATATGACACATTCTACCAGTGTTCCAAGTTTCAAAGTGTTTCGTTAATGAAAAATGTGGCACCCGTTTTAAAAAAGATCCCAGTTTTCTGTCAGCCTCTTGTTCCGAAATCTGACATCTAAACATATACAGATGAGAATGTGTGTCTGTGTGAATCCCTAAAACTCAAGAACTACACAACCGATTTCATTCAAATTTTACACATGCCTTACTTAGGGTCCACACAGTATCATAGGCTCAAAAAATGTTCAACTTCTTTCCTAATGCGAACCCAAAGCAATCTCATTTCTTACACTATTTCGGTATTACATGTCAAAAGTGAAACAATAACATTTCTCTCTCTTCCAGGTGGTGCTATTAGATTAGACATGGCTTGAGTCAACTTCGGTTGAAACTTATTTAAGTAATCTAATCTATGCTGTAACCTTTTAATCAAAGCATGATAATGTGGGTAGAGGCTGATATCTTAATATTTCTGATGGTCTTAAGTATAAAAAAAAACTATTGAAGATTTATATAGAACTACATTCAGAGTATGTCTATAAGCTGTTGTTTAGAGATGGAATACAACTTGAGGGTGAGATGGTTACTACTTCTAGCAGATCAAGAGACCATTTAGAAGCTGCCTTGTGGCGGAATGGTATTTGAATACTGAGATCAGTTCTTGTATTTGTTTCAGTTATTTAACTGTGGCCATGCTGGAGCACCGCCTTTAGTCAAGCAAATCAACCCCACGACTTATTCTTTGTAAGCCTAGTACTTATTCTATCGGTCCCCTTTGCAGAACTGCTAAGTTACAGGGATGTAAACACACCAACATTGGTTGTCAGGCGATGTTGGGGGGGAATAAACACAGATGCACAAACACACACACACACACACACACACACACACACAATGGGCTTCTTTCATTGAATTTGGTTCAGTTATGATTTCGATTTCACTTGCCCCAACAGGTCTTCGCAAGCAGAGTTTTGTGTCCAAAGAAGGAAAGGTATGCATAAGTGGGCTGGTTACACCCCTGGCAGAGGCCACAGGTTATGGTCTCACTTGTCTTGCCAGGTCTTCTCACGCACAGCATATTTCCAAAGGTCTCGGTCACTAGTCTTTGCTTTGGTGAGGCCTAATGTTCAAAGGTCATATATATATATGTGTGTGTGTGTGTGTATATAGTGATGCAAACAAGAAAAGTAGGACTCAAAATATGAATATATATTTTTATTAATATTTAGCTGAAGTAACCGAGTGACTCGAGATTTAAGAGTTTTGTGCAGTGGCACTTGTCAAACTTTGATAAATGTCATCGCATGAAACTCTTACATTCTTAAGTGACTCTGTTACTCCTGCTAAATATTAATGAAAGTATATATGTATGTATATGTACAAGGTCTTATCAGTAAGTATCCAAACTGTTTCCATAGAAACGAAGCCAAAGCACACAGAGTGAATCTACTTGGCACAAATTGACCTGGAATTCTGCTATGCATGTGCACTAAATTTTAACATTCTCGCTCACTTCTGCTGTTTACTGCAGTGCTAGGAGGGAAGGTGTGTAGCACGTGAGAAAGTTGTCATGGCAATACCTGTTCAGAGGCCTACACAAAGTTGCAGAAAGTGTAGGAGAGGAATGCATGAGCTGCACATACGTGTAGGAGAGGAATGCATGAGCTGCACATACGTGTACGAGAGGAATGCATGAGCTGCACATGAGTGTAGGAGTGGTTCAGACGTTTGTAAGATGGCAGGAATATATGTCGATATTGGCAAATGTTCTGAGAAAAACTTCACAAATGTGTGTGCAGCTGTGAGGGGAAATTGCCGAATCACCATCTGTGAGTTATCAGAGGATGTGCAGATTAGTTTCAATTCACTTCAGTCCATTATCACTGAAGATTTGGGTATGAGACACATGTCTGCCAAGTTTGTACCAAAACTGCTTTCAGCTGACCAAAAGGACATTCGGGTTTGAGTTGCACAAGATCTTGATTGTGTCGAGAACAATAAACACTTTTTGGAAACCTTACATAGGCCTCTGAACAGGTATCGCCAAGCCTTTGGCAAAATTTGATGCAGATTATCTGTTCAACTTTCTCTGTCATGGTCAATGCGACAATCAACACGCTACACACCTTCCTTCCAAGCACTGCTGTAAACAGCGGAAGTGAGCTAGAACATTAAAACTTGCACAGCAGAGTTCAAGATCAATCTGTGCCAAGCAGCTTCACTCTGTATGCTTTAGCTTCATTACTATGGTAACAGTCTGGATACTTATTTGTTCAGACCACATATACATGTATGTATGGATAGATGTGAATGTGAATACTGTCTGCTGGTCACTGACCTGGCCACTAAAAAATAACAAACCTTTTTTGATGAATAATTGTTGCCTTCTTTTTCACCTGTTTTAATCTTCCTCTTTTCATTTTAATTTTCTCTCCCCACTCTTTCTCAAACTCTCTCCCTTTCTGGCCTCAAATATGCTTGTGGAGTAACTAGTTCTTTTATACTCTTTTACTTGTTTCAGTCATTTGACTGCGGCCATACTGGAGCACCGCCTTTAGTCGAGCAAATCGACCCCAGAACTTATTCCTTGTAAGCCTAGTACTTATTCTATCGGTCTCTTTTTGCCAAACCGCTAAGTTATGGGGATGTAAACACACCAGCAACAGTTGTCAAGCGATGGTGGTGGAGACAAACACACACACATATATATATATATATACGACGGGCTTCTTTCAGTTTCCATCTACCAAATCTACTCACAAGGCTTTGGTCGGCCTGAGGTTATAGTAGAAGACACTTGCCCAAGGTGCCATGCAGTGGGACTGAACCCAGAACCATGTGGTTGGTAAGCAAGCTACTTACCACACAGCCACTCCATTCATTCTTCACTTTTTCTATTCTCTTGTCAATGAACGATGAATAAACACTTCTCTTACTCCCTGAAAATTAGCCTAAAGCATCAGCGATTTGTCTTAATGTTGTATAAATTCAAACTCGATGGAAGGGCATCCAGCTGTAGAAACTCTGCCAAATCAGATTGGAGCCTGGTGTAGTCATCTGGCTCACCAGTCCTCAGTCAAATCGTCCAACCCATGCTAGCATGGAAAGCAGACGTTAAATGATGATGATGATGATGTGTGTAGATAGAACATTTTTTAATTTTTTATTTGTTTCAGTCATTTGACTGCGGCCATGCTGGAGCTCCACCTTTAGTCAAACAAATCGACCCCAGAACTTATTCTTTGTAAGCTTAGTACTTATTCTATTGGTGTCTTTTGTCGAACCGCTAAGTTACAGGAACATAAACACACCAACAATTGATTGTCAAGCAATGCTGCGGGAACAGACACACACACACACACATGATACACTTCTTTCAGTTTCCGTCTACCAAATCCACTCGCAATGCTTTGGTTGGCCCAGGGCTATAGTAGAAGAGACTTGCCCAAGGTGCTACACAGTGGGACGGAACTCAGCGCCATGTGGTGGTGAGCAAGGTACTTACCACACAGCCACTCCTGTGCCTGCAAATTTTATTAATGTACACACACATTGAATATTATTTATGGCAAATGGAGAGACTAATCAGTGAAGCATTAGAAAGTTGTTGTTTATTCTTTTAAGTTCCTTTATATTTGGAGTCTAAATGTTGTTCGTACTTGCTTAGTCCTTCGTCCTCTTTAGGTTTATTTTTCAGGTATGTATTATGGACTAGAGAGCGTGTCTTTTTTTTTTTTATAAATTGTGATTCAAGAGAGAGTTGATTGCTATTTTTAGCATTTGTGAGGTCACATACCTTCTCCTAACTGTGTCATATTGTTTGTAGTTTTTTTTTTTCTTTTGTTTTGGTCATTTGAAATTGTTTTAAAATATTGTTTTGTTGGTTGTTTCAGATGGTGATACAATTCAGTGATAAATGTGCAGATTGTGAACATGTTTGTGGTGTGAAGCAGCGTGAATTGGAACCGTTTATCCAAAAGTTCAACATTTTGACTAATGAAGAAAAGCGGGTTGCAATGATGGTAACGAGTAAAGGAATCCTCCATCTCTTATCACAAACAGTTCCTTGTGTCGGATGTCGACGAAGGTAAGTGTCGGGTTTTGCCTTAGAAAAGACAAGTATATAATTCCAATGATAAATATTTGTAATGCCAACATCTTCCAGTCTTTACAAAAGAAAGAAACCTTATACAACAAATTGTATCAGTCTTTAGATTATCATCATTGTTTAATGTCCGCTTTCCCTGCTGGCATGGGTTGGACGGTTGGACTGAGGACTGGCAAGCCAGGAGGCTGCACCAGGCTACAATCTGATCTGGCAAGGTTTCTACAGCTAGATGCCCTTCCTAATGCCAACTACTCCGAGAGTGTTGTGGGTGCTTTTTACGTGCCACCGGCACGGGAGCCAGTCTGGTGGCACTGGCATTGACCATGCCTGTATGGTGCTTTTTACGTGCCGCCAGCATGGGAGCCAGTCTGGTGGCACTAGCATCAACCCCACTCGTATGGTGCTTTTTATGTGCTACTGGCATGGGAACTAGTCCAGTGGGACTGGCATCAGCCAAGACAGTGATTTCACTTGACTCAACAGGTCTTCTCAGGCAAAGCATATTGCTCAATGATTGAAGGGTACTATTAAATGGGCCTGTTATGCAACACTGGCATAGGCCATAGCTATGGTCTCACTTGGCTTGCCGGGTCTTCTCAAGCACAGCATATCTCCAAAGGTCTTGGTCACTTGGTTCCTTCCACTGTTAGGGTGTGACACTGTTTCATGCAGCTGTCCTCATCCATATGTAACACATGACCATGCCAGCGCAGTCGTCTCGCACACCACATTTGATGCCTCTTATGTCCAGCTTTTCTCTCAGGGCACTTACACTCTGTCATGTATGCACACTGACATTACACATCCAGTGGAGCATACTAGCTTCATTCCTTGCAAGCTTGAGCATGTCCTCAGCAGTCACAGCCCATGTTTCACTGCCTGTAGCATGGTTGTCCGCACATATGCATCATACAGTCTACCTTTCACTCTGAACAAGAGGCCTTTTGTTACCAGCAGGGTTAGGAGCTCTCTGAACTTTGCCCAGGCTATTCTTATTCTAGCAGGTATGCTTTCAGAGCATCCACCCAAGCTACTGACTTGATCACCTAGGTAACAGGCTATCAGCTAATTCTATTTTTCAAATAGATTGTCTGAAAATTAAAGATGCAGTGGTCATGTCTAGAATGCTTTTGATCATAGTCCTGCCAAATCAGAGTTGAAGTAAGGTTTAACAACAACAACAACAACAACAACAACAACAACAGCAGCAGCAGTAGCACGTTCTATTGGTGTCCAGTTTTGGCACAAGGCCAGCAATTTCGGGAGTGGGGAGGGGATGAGTCAATTACATTGACTCCCAGTGTTCAACTGGTTCTTATTTTATTGACCCCAAAAGGATGAAAGCAAGTTTGATGTCAGCGGAATTTGAACTCAGACTGTAAAGAGGGATGAAAGGCTGCTAAGCATTTTGCTTGGCCTGCTAACGATTCTACCTGCTTGCAACTGTTTTTCTGTCATTTAACCATGGCCATGCTGGAGAGACCACCTTGAGTCAAACAAATCGAGCCCAAGACTTAATCTTTGTAAGCCTAGTATTTATTCTATTGGTCTCTCTTTTGCTGAACTACTAAGTTTCTGGGATGTAAACACACCAACACATGTTGTGGGGGGTCAAACGCACACACATACACGATGGGCTTCTTTCAGTTTCCACCATTTTAAAGGGATGGACTCATTATTGGGTAGTGTAGTCCTAGAGTACCTTTGCCTAAAAAAAAAAATAATAATTGCTTCGGCTTGAATAGTTTTCATTAAAGGTCTGCTTGATTAGGACTTACTGGGGCTAATTAGCAGCAAATGAGCTCAATAAAATTTCTGTTAATATTCAAACTACTGATGATGGAACTTTCTTTTACTTTTTCTTTCAGTGTTGAACGGTTATTTAATCAGCTTGTCCAATTCCAGCACCCAGCTCTAGAGCCACTTATTATCACAGACGATGGTGTATTGTCTGTTAAATCTGAGTACCTCTGTGATCCTAAAGCCTTGTATATTTTATTTTACATTCATGGGTAAGTGTTTTCTTCTTTATTTATTTCTGATTTCAAATAATCAATATCTATGGGGTAGCCTCACGGAGGCAAAGTGGCTGAGTTCCTTTCGATTGTTGGGCCTCACGGAGGCAAAGTGGCGGAGTTCTTTTCGATTGTTGGGCCTCACGGAGGCAAAGTGGCGGAGTTCTTTTCGATTGTTGGGCTACACAGAGGCAAAGTGGCGGAGTTCTTTTCGATGGGCCTCACGGAGGCAAAGTGGCTGAGTTCCTTTCGACTGTTGGGCCTCATGGAGGCAAAGTGGCTGAGTTCTTTTCGATTGTTGGGCCACACGGAGGCAAAGTGGGCAAGTTCTTTTCGATTGTTGGGCCACACGGAGGCAAAGTGGCTGAGTTCTTTTCGATTGTTGGGCCTCACGGAGGCAAAGTGGCTGAGTTCCTTTCGACTGTTGGGCCTCATGGAGGCAATGATCAAGACCTTTGGCGTTATGTCGTGCTTGAGAAGACCCATCAAGCCGAGCAAAATCGCAATTGTGGCAGATACTGGTGTCACGCAAATGGCACGTAAAAGTACTCCATTATATTCTCGGAGTGGTTGGCGTTAAGAAGGGCATCCAGCTGTAGAAAACCATGCCAAGTCAGACTGGAGTCTGGTGCGAACTTCCAGTTTACCAGCCCTGATCAAACCGTCCAACCCATGCCAGCATGGACAACGGACGTTAAATGATGATGATAATGAGGAGGAGGAGGAGGAGTTGTAGCAATCTGAATGAGTGATTAGGTTAAATGAAGACAACCAACTGGCAGATTGTCAGACGATACAAAGTGATTGACAAATAGGGGAAATTTTGCAGGTGAACTAAGTATACGAGCTATACTGTCTTATTGGCTTCTGTTGTCTGTGGCCATGCTGGGGCATGATTGCTTTATCAAAATAGACTTTTTTATAACTGAATTCTTAAACTAGATGAATAAACATATCTGGCCTTGTATAAGCAATTTTAGATTATGGTATGAAAATCTTTTTTCTTATAAATGTAGATTTATTTATATATGTTAGATGAAGATGATTATACTTTCTCTGGCAAATATAGTAAATAACATTACTGCAAACTGCCCAAAATATTCTCTGTAATTAATATTTCTGCTGATTTTATATATGGTAAGACGCTTGCTTACTAACCACATGGTTCTGGGTTCAGTCCCACTGTGTGGCACCTTGGACAAGTGTCTTCTACTATAGCCTCTGGCCGACCAAAACCTTGTGAGTGGATTTGGTAGGCGGAAACTGAAAGAAGCCTGTCGTATATCTATATGTGTGTGTGTGTGTGTTTGTCCCCCCCCCCCCCACAACAACGCTTGACAACCGATGCTGGTGTGTTTACGTCCCTTTAACTTAGCAGTTCAGCAAAAAAGACTGATAGAATAAATACTAGGCTTACAAATAAGTCCTAGGGTCGATTTGCTTGACTAAAGGCGGTGCCCCAGCATGGCCACAGTCAAATGGCTGAAACAAGTAAAAGAATAAAAGTATATATGTATATATATATATGTATATGTATATATGTATATATGTATATATGTATATATATGTATATATATATGTATATATGTATATATATGTATATATATATGTATATATATATATATATATGTATATATATATATATATGTATATATGTATATATATTTATAATAATTATGATAATAATAATAGGGATAAAAATCCAGATTTACAGGTAAAAATTCAATTTAATTTAATTTATTAAAATTAAATTAGGTTTCACAATATATAATATATAAATATATAATTTAGAGAAAAAAACCACAATTATTGAATTCATCCATGAAAATCCACAATCATATATAGAAAAATTTAATAAGTAAATACACTAAAAAGATCTATATTAAAATAATAAATAATATATTGCTTTGTCTTTAAATATATTCCGAATAACTTGATAAAGTAAGCAAAACTAAGTCAGTCACGAGGCTTATCTGTCATTTCATGCTATTGTCTTTTTGTTTTTTTACTGTTACCTTTAGATAAACTTAGTTATCAGGCAGGACTATCTGTTAAGCTGCCTGCAGCACATTAAGCTTGTGAGTCTATTGATTAGGAGCTGGTTACAAAAGCAAAAGAGAAACAACAATTTGCAGGGTAGTAGAGTTCATCTGTCATGTTAGGGGAGTGTTTCTCAACCAGGGTTTCGCAAAAGGTTCCTAGGGGTTCCGCGAGAAAGAGTGAGATAAGCTAATTTCATGATCGTAATACTATTGTGCATGCGCAACATATCATTGGTTATTGTAATATAGACATCATCCTATCTAACCTATTATGTTATCAAAAAAATATAACTAGGCGCAGGAGTGGCTGTGTGGTAAGTAGCTTGCTTACCAACCACATGGTTCCGGGTTCATTTCCACTGCGTGGCACCTTGGGCAAGTGTCTCCTACTATAGCCTGAGGCCGACCAAAGCCTTGTGGGTGGATTTGGTAGACGGAAACTGAAAGAAGCCCATCGTATATATATATATATATACATATATATATATATATATATAATGTATGTGTGTGTATACATTTGTGTGTCCTTGTTTGTCCCCCCAGCATTGCTTGACAACCGATGGTGGTGTGTTTAGATCCCCGTAACTTAGCGGTTTGGCAAAAGAGACTGATAGAATAAGTACTTGGCTTCCAAAGAATAAGTCCTGGGGTCGATTTGCTCGACTGAAGGCGGTGCTCCAGCATGGCCGCAGTCAAATGACTGAAACAAGTAAGAGAGAGAGAGAGAGTAACCACATACATCATCATTGTTTAACGTCTGCTTTCCATGCTGGCATGGGTTGGACGATTTGATTGAGGTCTGGAGACCCAGCAGCTGCACCAGGCTCCAATTTGATTTGGCAGAGTTTCTACAGCTGGATGCCCTTCCCAATGCCAACCACTCCGAGAGTGTAGTGGGTGCTTTTTCGTGCCACCGGCACAGGATCCAGTCAGGTGGGCCTGGCATTGATCACATTCAGATAGTGCTTTTTATGTGCCACCAGCATGGGAGCCAGTCAGTGGGCACTGGCATATATATCATCATCATCATCATCATCCGCTTTCCAAGCTAGCATGGGTTGGACGATTTGACTGAGGACTGGTGAAACCGGATGGCAACACCAGGCTCCAGTCTAATTTGGCAGAGTTTCTACAGCTGGATGCCCTTCCTAACACCAACCACTCAGAGATATATATATATATATATTACAATTAAAAGGGTAAAGGTTTATCAATTTATTAATTTATTAATAAATTAACAATTAATAATTTTACCAAGCCCTTCGTTAGTTTTCATTGTTTTTTCTTCTTGTTTTGCCTTTGTGAGTTACAAGTAATGCTATCTGTTGGAGTCTCAGCTTTTTAGCTGCTATTTCTGAACTTCGGTATGTGGTGAAGCAACTGTTTGCTGATCCCTTAATTATGTTTTTATATATATATATATATCTATATATATATATATATATATATATATATATATATATATATATGATATTTACCACGTGAACTACAATGAAAAAAATATGAGAAAGATATGGTTTATAATTTTTTTTGTGCAGGGGTTCCTTGAGACATGTAATTTATTTTAAAGGTTATGCAAGAGTAAAAAGGTTGAGAAACACTGCGTTAGAGGAATAAAAAATGCTATCACCTGGTCCTTAGGTACCATCAGTGAATGTCACAGCAGGTTTCCAATTTCAGGATTAGCCAACAGACCTGGTTCCTTCCTTTGTTTTCTCTGCCTCTCTCAACACAAGCACTCCATTCTAGGAATGTCAGGATTTTAATTATCACTTTCATTATTACTGTTGCCACATGTTCCATTTCTTCTATCTTTCACTTGTTTCAGTCATTAGACTGCGACCATGCTGGGGCACCACCTTGAATTTTTAGTCAAATGAATTGACTCCAGTACTTTAGTTTTTACACTGCCACACTGGCCTTCGTGCTGGTGGCACGTAAAAAGCATCCACTACACTCTCGGAGTGGTTGGCGTTAGGAAGGGCGTCCAGCTGTAGAAACTCTGCCAAATCAGATTGGAGCCTGGTGTAACCACCTGGTTCACCAGTCCTCAGTCAAATCGTCCAACCCATGCTAGCATGGAAAGCGGACGTTAAACGATGTTGATGATCACACACACACATTCTGTCTGCCTGCTTGTCTATGATTTCCTTCTCTTAGCAAACTTTTGTTGAGTGGGTGAGAAATGTTCTATTTACAACTCAATCTAATATTAATCTGCGTAATTAAATAAAAAGATGAATTGGCGTTTGTCCCCTACTGTTAGGAAATCCCTCTTCAAGGGATGCAGCTCCAACATTGATAGGGAAGGTTGTTCTTTAGACACATATGCTACAACCGTATTCTTTTTTGTATCCAGATGCCATTGCTTGTGCAATGCTGTAAGGTTTCCAAAGTACATTTACTTAATAATTCATTTGATACCATTTCAGTAATTATGGTGAAAACCGTTTCATTTCGTCTTTTGGTGCCATTCCCATAGACTTCAGATATTCAATAGAAACATTACTTGCTTCAATTTCTTTTCTACTCTAGGCACAAGGCCCGAAATTTTGGGGGCAGGGGGACCAGTCGATTAGATTGACCCAGTACAAAACTGGCACTTAATTTATCACCACCCATCCCCTTTCGAGGATGAAAGGCAAAGTCAACCTCGGTGGAATTTGAACTCTGAACGTAAAGACAGACGAAATATCGCTAAGCATTTCGCCCAGTGTGCTAACACCCCTGCCAGCTCGCCAAAATAAATATATTCTTTTCTACTTTAGGCACAAGGCCTGAAATTTTGGGGGGAAGGGGGGGGGGGGCAGTCGATTAGATCGACCCCAGTACACAACTGGTACTTAATTTATCTTACCCACCCATACCACTTATATTCACCTTTCTGCATCTTAAGGGTATGCCTCGACACATCTACTCTACCATCTTTCCTTTCCAACTGGGATAACTATGTACCTGCCTAATAGCAAGACACCTGTTCCTGTCCCTCTATCACACTTTAGCCTCTCATCACCTGGAATAAATCTACCTTTCTCAATACTACCCCCCCCCCCCAATTTCTCAGTTGAAAGGTCTTGTCTTGTGGTGACCTCATTGCTGTTGGTGCCACATAGAAAGCATCCAGTACATTCTGTAAAGTTGGTAGACATTAGGAAGGACATGTAGTCTGGGCTTGTTAGCTCCCATTGAGCCGTCCAACCAAAGCCAGCATGGAAAAACAGACATTAAATCACAATGATTATTTACTGTGTGTGCGCTTTGGGTGTCCACCAGTCCTCATATCAGTTTAAATGAACA
>NC_142933.1:9101825-9136678 GCF_046866305.1 Octopus bimaculoides
AACCTTTTTAAAGAAGTGAATCTTAAATATAAAGCAATATTATTTATTTTTAATTAAAAAAATCAAATGAAGAGCCTAAGATTTATCCGAGGTCAAATTATTCTCGCATCACAAGTATGGAAGCATTTGGTGAAGTCGATTTCACGTGAAAAGCGATTACATACACATCTCTGTTTTATATATAGTATGGAATAGATAGATATATATATATATATATATACACACTTCACGTCTGGTTGTACAGCCTTTTTGTTTGTTTATTTCACTGGTTCGTTTTCCTGTCTTGTTTTCCGTCCGCCACTACCCTCCACGACAACAATTTAATTTGTGTTCGTGGAAAGAACCAGTTTAACGATGCGTACTGCCTTAATTCTTCGAAACGCCAGAGTTTTAATGGTGGCAGCTGATGAAGGGGATGTTTCTATGTGGCCTGCTTGTTTGTTGTACCTTGTTTACCATTTTGTCCTTGTTCTTTTGCCACGTCATGTACCTAGTTATGTATCTATATGTACATGTAGATGAACGTATATACATACATGTACATATATATGCATATACTCATATATTGTTTATATATATAAGTAGGCCCAGGAAGACCCGGGCTGAGGTGGTGAGGCAAGACCTTCGAACATTGGGCCTCACCGAGGCGATGACTACTGACTGAGACCTTTGGAAATGTGCTGTGCGTGAGAAGACCCGGCAAGCCAAGTGAGATCGTTGCCAGTGCCCCTGGACTGGCTCTTGTGCGGGTGGCACATAAGATGTACCATCCTGAGCGTGACCGTTGCCAGTACCGCCTGACTGGCCTTGTAGGGTTTTCGAGCGAGATCGTTGCCAGTGCCCCTGGACTGGCTCTTGTGCGGGTGGCACATAAAAGACACCATTTCAAGCGTGGCCGTTTTCGTGCGGGTGACACGTAAAAGCACCCACTACACTCTCTGAGTGATTGGCGTTAGGAAGGGCATCCAGCTGTAGAAACTCTGCCAAATTAGATTGGAGCCTGGTGTAGCCATCCGGTTTGCACCAGTCCTCAGTCAAATCGTCCAACCCATGCTAGCATGGAAGGCGGACGTTAAACGATGATGATGATGATGATGATATATATATAATCTCCACATACACATGCACACACATCTAATAGGATGTCATTAAAAAAAAATTAAAGGGTGGTTGTGTAAAGGACATGACCCTTTAAATAAAGCTATTAAAAAGCAAACAAAACTTAGGTTTGAACCTTGTTTGTTACATCGATGTGGATTAAAATAACAATGCTTTCTTCTCGTTAATCTTCTGCTGTTATCTTTCTGCCTGCCAGATTAACTCGATTTGCTGTTTATAACATCAGTCGCAGCTCTTGCTCAGCTGGTGTTTCTGGTTGAGTATTAACATAATTGCTTTGATAAAGGAGGGGGTAATAACTTGAACCAATAACTGAACGAATAGGCAAGCCTGAATTTCTAATACTTCTGAAGGGTTTTATTGAACTAGGAAATTATAGATTTAATTTCTGTTCTCATCTGTTTCTGCTTCTGAACTTAGTGAACTAATAGTGGTGTCTTATCAAGCTTAGATTAATTTCACTTACTTATATAATTATCTGGATGAAAATACCTGCCTGAATTAACTCAAAATTTACACAGGATTTTATTTATTTTTTAGATGCATTGTGTTTAGAGGACCACTTAGTGTGTGTGTGTGTGTGTGTGTGTGTGTGTGTGTGTGTGTGTACATGTATGCACAAATATCAATTTAGTGTTCAGAGGGAGAGAGGAGGTGCAGAAAGAGATTGCTAGATATACTAAATTAAAGATTGCTTTGATGACCTAAAAAAGAGAAGGAGGTAACTTATCAATCAATAAAACCCTACTGATATTCTAGGTTGAGTGCTAAGGCATTCCAAGCCCCCCTATTCACTCCATTAATATCATTGATGAGTGATGTTGGATGCCATCTCCTGCCACCACCACCACCACCACCACTGCAACCTACTTTGGGATGAAAATATTTTCTGCTATTGAAAGAAAAAAAGACAAAATTGTTTTCTTTTTTTTTTCTTTTTAGTTTAGTCAGAGGAGAAAGGATAGGGGGAAGGGGAAGACAAAATGATGAATCATGGTTTTGTATCTCTATCGTTTTCAGATGGGAGACTTGATCAGAATGCTTGCATCAGTGTGAGCTTCACATCTAGTGGTATCCAGTTGTACCCAGTGGCCTGTTGGTAGTGTTAAACCCAGCAACTGATTTGGGTACAGTGCATTCCACAGGCTGTTAATTCTAGTTCACCCATAAGGCTTGGGTTAACTTGAGGTTATAGCAAGGCCCAAGGTGCTCTTCAATGAGATTGAACTTGAAGCCATGGGATTAATAACTCAGTTATGCTTCCCATCCATTGGAATAAGTAAATTGTTCCAAACGCTGGATCAATCATTTCTTCAAAGCATTGAAGATGAACAGTCTGTCTATAAACTGAATAAAAATTTGCTTTCTAGATGGATGTGTGTGTGGGTGTTACTGTCCCCTTGCTTTGGCATTGCTATTGTCTCCTTGCCTTGCATGATAGTTGGAAATGAGTGTCATTGTCATGCAGGTAGTTTCCTTCGTTTTCAGTTTTCTGTGCAAACCTGTTTGGTCATGGGGAAATGTTACCTGGAAATAAGTGAGGGTTGGTGATAGGAAGAACATCTGGCCATAGGCAATCTACCTCATGGTCATTAAAACAATTATCACAGTCTGGCTTTTATGCCAGTGGCACATAAATAGCACCATTTGAGCGTAACTGTTACCAGTGTCGCCTTCCTGGCACGTGAAAAGACATTCAAGCGAGGTCGTTGCCAGTGCCACCGGACTGGCTCCTGTGCAGGTGGCACATAAAATACACCATTTTGAGTGTGGCCATTGCCAGTACAGCCTGACTGGCCTTCATGCCAATGGCACGTAAAAACACCCACTACACTCTCTGGAGTGGTTGGCATTAGGAAGGGCATCCAGCTGTAGAAACTCTGCCAAATCAGATTGGAGCCTGGTGTAGCCATCTGGTTTCACCAGTCATCAGTCAAATCGTCCAACCCATGCTAGCATGGAAGGCAGGCGTTAAACGATGATGATGACGATGACTTTGTTGCCTTATTGTTCTAGGAACCATAAATCCTATCAGAATCAACTTTGACATTCATCACTCTTAAATTAATGCAATGAAGGACTGGCTTGTGCGGGTGGCACATAAAAGACACCATTTCGAGCCTGGCCGTTTTCGTGAGGGTGACACGTAAAAGCACCCACTACACTCTCTGAGTGGTTGGCGTTAGGAAGGGCATCCAGCTGTAGAAACTCTGCCAAATCAAACTGGAGCCTGGTGTTGCCATCCGGTTTCACCAGTCCTCAGTCAAATCGTCCAACCCATGCTAGCATGGAAAGCGGACGTTAAACGATGATGATGAAGGCTATATTTTGTTGATAAGGCCAGAATAATATTGAAACCTGTCTTGTGGAAGAAAAAACTGAAAGATGATATAATCATTGACTTCATTCATTTGTTTCTTACATCCATTTTTCCATACCAGCTGGGGGTTAGTTGAATATATATTATGGAGGCATTGTTTAACAGCCAGATGTTTCTCCTATCACTAATTGCTACCTGTAGGTGATTGTTGACAGGTGAAATGACAACGCTGCCTTATAGTTAGTTATTTTCAAAGAAGTGCAAATATGAATATGTATCCCCCACACACACATCTGCACACATGGTAGGCTTCTTTGTCCAAGGTACCTTATACTAGGATCGAACCTGAAACCACTTGGTTGGGAAGCAGCCTTCTCAACCAGTCCTGAAATATCATACCATATGTAATGTTTTCAACTGCAACCTAGGTAAACTAAACCCTAGATATGGCGATCTGAAGCTGTACAAAATAAAGAAACTTGTTAGTGGCACTTGGTCGGTTACGACGACGAGGGTTCCAGTTGATCTGATCAACGGAACAGCCTGCTCCTGAAATTAACGTGCAAGTGGCTGAGCACTCCACCACAGACACGTGTACCCTTAACGTAGTTCTTGGGGAGATTCAGCATGACACAGTGTGTGACAAGGCTGACCCTTTGAATTACAGGTACAACAGAAACAGGAAGTAAGAGTGAGAGAAAGTTGTGGTGAAAGAGTACAACAGGGTTCGCCACCATCCCCTGCCGGAGCCTCGTGGAACTTTAGGTGTTTTTGCTCAATAAACACTCCCAACGCCCGGTCTGGGAATCGAAACTGCGATCCTATGACCACAAGTCCGCTGCCCCAACCACTGGGCCATTGCGTCTTCATAAATTCTTTATATACAATAAAGAAATCTTGGGTTCATTTTTAAAAAAAGGCTTATTATTTTCATTAATTCTTTTGTTACCAAATTTCTCTTAAAATACATTCCATTTATTTCAATTTTGAAAATAACAAATAAATTTACCATTATTAAAAGGGTTTTTTGAGGCCTAAATTAATTTGAAATTTTAAAAGAAAATTTTAATATAAACCACTATAAACTGAAAGTTTGTGTCATAGAACCAGGAATTGGTCTTAGGTGGTTTGGTATTATGAAGGGTTAAACTTGTTGAGCCCTGCAACACCAAGAGGGTCTGTTGAATTTCTAATTTCTATCTCATAAGTTTAAATACTACTTTTGGTCATTTATATTGACTACTACTATTACTACTGCATAGTAATTTCTTTTTTTTTTTTTCTTTTTTTCCTTTCTAGGGCAAAATTGAATTCTGTGATGGAATCTATACCAAAAAGCAAGAAAAATAAGCGATGTAATCTTCACTCCTTAGATACACACAAAACAAGACCATTTGCGTAAGAGTCAAGTTTTCTTTTGTTATTAAATGTTCTGTTGTATTTATTTTTGAGAAAAAGCAAAACAAAAACCCAATAATGTATTGGATATTGATTTGATAAACTTCCCTTTTATATTTGTGGCTGTGTGTTTGTGTTAAATTATTGTTGTGATGATGTTGTAATAATAATAATAATGATGGCTCCCGTGCCAGCTGCATATAAAAAGCCCCATTTGAGCGCGGTCAGTGCTTATTTCACCAAGAACTTCAAAGGATAATCAGCAGACTGGACTCACATGATTTTAACTGTTTCAATACCAACCTACTTCACATGGCTCTTTGTTCTGTGACACGAAATTATTGTTTTGAAGTAATTTAAAAATCTATCAAAACTTCAACTCCGTTTATGCCCCATGCACCAACTTAATAGCAACAAGGTTATTTTGCTAAATTCATTATTTTCAAAATGAATTGAAATAGACAGTGTAGTTTAACAGAACTGAGATAGCAAATTGGTTAAAGAATGGAGCCAGTTGCTGGGTGTTGATAGCTCTGCCATCAATCTCTCTCTCACCTGGAAGGCTTCTGCACAGTTTCAGTCTATGAAATTTTTATCTATAAGACTTTGGTTATCGCAAGGTTATGATGAAAGATGTCCTGCTCTACAATAGGAACTATGTGGTTGTGAAGCTGACTTCTTGATCAGACACACCTGTGCTTTCTGATTCTAAAGAGAGCAAAAATGCATTTGCTTTTTTTTATGGAACTAATAACATTAATAATAATAATAATAATAATAAAATTGTATTTTTGCTTTTCTTTGATATATATTTTGCTTTCACTGCTTGAAAATAATTTGTTTTGTTTTTTTTTTAATTTAGTAGCTGGATTGATATATGGGATCTGTTATCACAAGAGTGCAGAGAAGAAGTTGTGTTGGTTGATGTTGACGGACTGCAAGATACTTTAGAAGCTTATCTACGTAAACACCGGTAACTAAACACACCTTGAAATATCGCTAATTCTCATTATTTATCAACGCTATGAAGTTATTCCTTTCAGTTTCAGTTTAGTGAGCTGTCAAAAACTTGGTGTGTAGTTAGCCTCCAGTAAGGTTTGATAGTAATGTCACTGATGTTAATTTGCTCACAGTGGATCTAATTAATTTATAGGTTAAGCCAAATCTCATGACTACAGACCAAGCAAGAAATGTGACTGCTGCTGCTGCTGCCGTTTTAGCAGTTCATAATGTTACAGGAGTGTAGGGAATTGGTTATACACCATTAGGTGTACACCTGCTTTCCTATATTAAATTCGGAATAAACGGAACGCAGAACTCTGAACGATCAACACAACAATATTTATTCATGGATGAAAATAGGCAGCCTTAATCTTGGTTGCTGAGACGCCTTCTGTGAGAGAGCATGGTTGCTGAGACGTTGGAATGTTGGAATGAGCTGTCCCCAGAGTTGGAATGCTGGAGAGACAGCTTGACACGACCACGTTCATGGCCGGCCGACCGAGAAATAGAATGAAAAGAGCGGGAACGTTTAGATGTTGAATTCCACGCATGCGCATGGGACTCTTCCTGTTCCTTCTGGAACTATTCCCTGCGCATGCGTGGATGAAAACGCAGTAATGGCGACTGTATTTTGGCGCCAAATGACGTCACTACAGGAGAAATTAGTGGCAGTCGATAGCATTCTGGCCCAGGACTGTGACAATGGACAAGACAATTAAATTTCAGTTGGAAAGCACAGTTAATAATGATAAGTAGTGATAAAGTGCTATGGATTTTCCAAATATTATGTCAGTTTTATCGCATGGCTAACACCTGTGCAGGTAGCATGTAAAAAGCACCATTCGAGCATGGTCGATGCCAGTCTCTCTGGACTGGTTCTCATGCCGGTGACACGTTCAAGCATCATTCGAGCGTGGTTGATGCCAGTCCCTCCAGACTGGCTCCCATGCCAGTAGCATGTAAAATGCACCATTCGAGCATGGTCGATGCCAGTCTCTTTGGACTGGTTCTCATGCCAGTGACACGTTCAAGCATCATTCAAGCGTGGTCGATGCCAGTCCCTCCAGACTGGCTCCCATGCCAGTAGCATGTAAAATGCACCATTCGAGCATGGTCGATGCCAGTCTCTTTGGACTGGTTCTCATGCCGGTGACACGTTCAAGCATCATTCGAGCGTGGTCGATGCCAGTCCCTCCAGACTGGCTCCCATGCCAGTGGCATGTAAAATGCACCATACGAACGTGGTCGGTGCCAGTGCTGCCTGATTGGCTCCCGTGCCAGTAGCATGTAAAAAGCACCCACTACACAACCTGGAACCATGTGATTGGGAAGCAAGCTTTTTACCACACAGCCACACCTGCCTCCATACATGATATATATATATATATATATATACATACACACACACACAAAATTAAGAGATCAGCAAACAGGCTGCTTCACCACATAACGAAGTTCAGAAATAGCAGCTAAAAATGCTGAAACTCCAACAGATAGCAGTTACCCGCAACTCACATAGGCAAAACAAGAAACATGTCTATGATTAACTATGGCTAGTTTAGTTCGTTACTTTTCTTCTTGTTTTGCCTATGTGAGTTGCGGGTAACTGCTATCTGTTGGAGTTTCAGCATTTTTAGCTGCTATTTCTGAACTTCGGTATGTGGTGAAGCAACCTGTTTGCTGATCCCTTAATTTTGTTTATAAATGTATAAGAACTTTTAAATAAGTTCCACACCGATAATGGTGCTTACATACCGATGGGCTTGGTATTAATTATTAATTTATTAATAAATTGATAATCCTTTACCCTTTTAATTGTAATAATTATATATATATATATATATATATATATATATATATATGGCACCAACTGTATCTTAACCTGATCTGTTATTTAGAAATGAGTATGACCTGATAGATCCTACCTAATTTGTTTTAAGTGCCTATGCAGTTGTGAACACACATAGACTCTCTTGGGCTTCCCACATTTTCCTCAACATTAAGGATACAACAGCAGGAGAGAGAGAGAGAGAGAGAGAGAGCTGCAGTGGTACTAGGCTGGTACTCATTTTTGGTTGAGTAGAGTGGAGCAATGTGAAATGAAGTGTTTTGCTCAAAAGCAACATGTTACTTAATCCAAAAATTGAACCCACGACCTTATGTGCTTGAGGTGATAAACAACCTAGTCACTTGCTCATATGCTTTCCCAACTGTGTGCTACAACTTTTGGAATTGCTACAATCTGAGTTCAAATTCGACTGAGCTCGGCTTGGCCTTTTGTCTTTTCGGGATCAATAAATTAAGGTGAAGAGCTGGGCGAAATGCTTAGCGATATTTCGTCTGTTGTTACATTCTGAGTTCAAATTCTGCTAAGGTTGACATTGCCTTTAATCCTTTCGGGGTCAATTAAATAAATACCAGTTACGCACTGGGGTCAATGTAATCAACTTAATCCCTTTGTCTGTCCTTGTTTGTCCCCTCTATGATTAGCCCTCTGGGGGCAATAAACAAATAGAGTAGCAGTGAAGCACTGGGGTCTATGTAATCCACTCACCCCTTTCCCCTAAATTCCAGGCCCTGTGCCTACAGCAGAAGGGATTATAAGGTAACAAGCTGGCAGAGCTGGATAAACTGCTTAGCTGTGTTTCATCCCTCTTTATGTTCTGAATTTGAATTCCGTTGAGGTTGACTTTGTCTTTCATACTTACGGAGTCTATAATAAGTACCAGCCATGTACTAGGGTCAATGTAATTGGCTCGCCCCCTCCCACAAAATTTCAGGCTTTGTGCCTAGAATTGTTGTTATTGTTCCATAAAATAAGATTAAGTGTAAACTACTGTTTTAGCTTATTTTTGTTTTTATTCCTCTTATTTCCAATTTACTTTCTGTTGCTTTCCAAACAATTTTAATTACTTTATCATACAGCATTTCATTAAGATTAATTACACTAAACCATTATTATTATTATTTACCTTCTCTTTTTTTTTTTTTTGTAGGTTTTGTGCTGAATGTAAATCTAAAGTTTTGCGTGCATTTGGTATATTAATATGTGAAGTAGACTACACAAAGGAGAAAGGCTATTGTCCTTCATTGTACGACCATTTGCGATGTTGTCCTCAAGAGAGGCATATACATATTGAATGTGATACAGAATTTCTCTCCCGGCTCATTGGTAGGGCTGAACCAGAGCTAGCTGGCAGGTAAGGATCAAACTGAGCCCCTGTTTTCTACACTTTTTAGACCTTCTCCTCTCATTTTCTTTTTAGTGTGCTTATTGCAAATTAGCTTGTTCATATAATTTACAAACAGGGAAAAATAAATTTTAGAGGTTTTAATAAAATTTTGATCTTGTATTGTAAATGAAATATTAAATGTAATAAACAAGAAATCATCATCATTTAACGTCTGCTTTCCATGCTAGCATGGGTTGGATGATTTGACTGGGGACTGGCGAAGTGGATGGCTACATCAGACTCCAATCTGATCTGGTAGAGTTTCTACAGCTGGATGCCCTTCCTAACGCCAACCACTCCGAGAGTGTAGTGGGTGCTTTTATGTGCCACCATCACGAAGGCCAGTCAGGCGGTACTGGCAATGGCCACGCTCGAAATGGTGTATTTTACGTGCCACCTGCACAGGAGCCAGTCTAGCGGCACTGGCAACAATCTCGCTCAAATGTTTTTTTCACATGCCACCGGCACAGGTGCCAGTAAGGCGACGCTGGTAATGATCATGCTCAAATGGTGCTATTTACGTGCCACTGGCACATGTGTGTGTGTGTGAATGTATGTATATATATATATATATATATATATATATATATATATATATATATATATGTATATGTGTGTGTGTGTGTGTGCATGCATGTAAAAAGCACCCCTGCTGGTGCCACATAAAAAGCAACCAGTCATCATCATTGTTTAACGTCCGCTTTACATGCTAGCATGGGTTGGACGATTTGACTGAGGACTGGTGAAACCAGATGGCTACACCAGGCTCCAATCCGATTTGGCAGAGTTTCTACAGCTGGATGCCCTTCCTTATGCCAACCACTCAGAGTGTAGTGGGTGCTTTTACATGCCACAGGCACAAGGGCCAGTCAGGCAACCAGTATATTGTGAAAAGTGGTTGGCATTAGGAAGGGTATCCAAATGTAGAAGCCGTACCAAAACAGATGAAGCCGTGCCAAAACAGGCTTCTGTCAAGCTGTCCAACCCATGCCAGCATAGAAAATGGATGTTAAATGATGGTGATCACACACACGTGTGTGTGTGAGGATTTAAGAAGACTAAAAAGAAATGAAGTGTTAGTGTGTGTATGTGAAGCGAGGAAATATCGGGGCCTTCCCCCATTCCAACTGAACTCCTTATATATCTCTACTTAAGGGCTTTTCTATGAAATGTTAGTTATTTATATTGCTTCTTAGATATATTTTCATTTTCTTTAAAATACACAACTGAGGTTTAGTTAGCATTTTGAAAAACAAAAAAAAATCGTATTGATAAAACGTTTTTGAGATTTATTTATTTATTTATATATATATATATATATATATATATACATACATATTTTTTTTGAATTTTTATTGTTTTATCTGAAATTCTTTTCTTTCTTCAGTAGCCGACGTGATAGACATGCGAAGACACTTGACATTGCCCAAGAAGAGGTCCTTACTTGCCTTGGCATCCATCTACATGAAAGAATGTATCGAATATGGCGGGAATTAAAAGCTGAAGAGCAAACTTGGCAGATATTGTTTTATTTAGGAATTAATGCCTTAAAGAAAGGCTTTGAGGTAAGTCCAAAATCAAAATCCTTAAATTGCTGAAATGTGTTAATTTAGAAATCATGTGGAAGCTTTTGGGTCAGGTATTTGTATTTCCAAGCTTATGCCAACCTTCCCTCATTGGACACTAAACTCAGCTTGCGAAGACCTGTTGGGGCAAGTGAGATCGAAACTGAACCAAATTTGATGACCAGCACCCATGCCAGTGGAGCGGGATCACTGCCAGAGCAGCGATCTCACTCCCGTACCGGTGGCACGTAAAAAGCAGCATTTGAGCGTGATCGTTTCCAGCTTCGCCTTACTGGCACTTGTGCCAGTGGCATGTGAGCAAAACATTGGACTGACTCCTGTGCAGGTGGCACGTAAAAAACAGCATTTGAGCATGGCCGTTGCCAGTACCACTGGACTGGCCCTTGTACCGGTGGCACATAAAAAGCACCCACTACACTCTCTGAGTGGTTGGTGTTAAGAAGGGCATCCAGCTGTAGAAACTCTTCCAGATCAGGTTGGAGTCTGGTGCAGCCATCTGGTTTGCCAGTCCCCAGTCAAATTGTCCAACTCATGGTAGCATGGAAAGCGGACGTTAAATGGTGATGGATGCCTATGTTGTTGGTGGTTTAGTGACTTTGTGTTATTTGATGAATCTTTGTCTTCATTTCAAAGATGTCTGTAAGAGAGATATGAAGTCATTTGATCTGGACATCCTGAGATAAGAGGAGGTTTCAAATAATCACCCACACCGGAGGCAAATACTGTGAAAGGGAATGAAGTGAGTGGAAGAAGAACAGGAACTCGCCATCAAAGGAAAGAGTAGCATTGGTAGGGAGATCCTTCAAATGCAGTTGGTGTATGTGTTACTGCGACTCCTGTGTGGGCCTGTACAGCCATAACAGACACTGCACTACCATCAGCAGCTGGCATGATTTCTTTGGATGCAGATCCATGGCCTCTCAAGACTGATAGATGCCTATGACTCCTATTACTGTTCTCAGTTTAAATTCCACCTGATCAATTTGTGCTTCTTGCAAGAAGTTCTGCTGCTGGTGCCTTGTAGAAATGTACTTTTTTTCTGTCTTTATAATAAAGAAGTTTTTGTCTTATATTCTCGGTGAAGAATTTTTCTAAAAAGTTTCACTATTTTCTCATTTTATCCATTCTTGTCTTAACAGATGGAATTGGAACGAAAGCAGGGAGTGTCTAACTTGGAACTAATGTGTGAAGAACTACTCGAAGAAGAACGACTACGTGAACAAAAACGAGAACTAAAACGAGAAAAAAGGAAAAAGCGGCGAGCTAAAATCCAGCTGTCCGAAGTGGATTCCCCTCCCCTCACCAAACAAATTTCCTCGGAGTGCAAAGTAAGGGTTTATTTTATAATGGTACTTTATTAAAAGTACATTGAAATTTATTTAAGATTTTTACAAGTGTATTTGATAGTCTTTTTTCTCAGTTTTCTATTGAAAATATAAGCTTTAAAATGAGATAACTTAATTACTTGTGTAATTAAGAATTTCATTTTGTAATTATGTGATTTTGAGTTGTATTTCGCATGGAGCAGCATTCTGGACAAATGTTTTCCATTGTAGTCTTACGTTGACCCAAGGTTTGTGAGAGATGTTGGGTTGATGAAAACTACACTGGAAGCATGTTGAATGGAGTGTACCGGTTTTTGGCTTGTGGGCTTAATCTACTTTGGTTATTAAATACCTTTAGAAGAATCTATGCTTTTGCAACCATTCAAATCAGGTCTAAAGATAACTTGATATTTTGATACACTACTTCCTACTTTAACAACCCTTTAAACTCACAACTTTTCCGTTGTCTACCTTTATCATAAATGTCGGTACTGGCAACGGCTACGCTCAAAATGGTGTATTTTATATGCTACCTGCACAGAAGCCAGTCCAGCGGCACAGGCAACGGCCTTGCTCGAATGTCTTTTCACGTGCCACCAGCACAAGTGCCAGTAAGGTGATGCTAGTAACGATCATGCTCAAATGGTGCTATTTATGTGTCACCGGTACAGAAACCAGGCAGCTGCTCTGGCAACGATCACGCTCGGATGGTGCTCTTTGCGCTTCACTGGTACAGGTGCCATCACGATTTTGCTTTCGTTTACATATATCGTAATTTGAATTTCACTAGTTGACCTGTTTTTATTTATTTCACTAATTTGTTATTAGAATTGCTACCTATTTAGTATTCTGTGTATCCTTCTTCATCTTTGTGTTCTATTTCTAGTGTGATAATAGTCCAAAGAAAAGTTCTAGAATTTACAATGGTCGTCACAAGGAAATCTCCAGAAGCGATCATGACATGAAACTGGTTTCCATAGAGAACTGTCAGAAGGCAACCAATGAAATTTATCGAAAGGTGGCAGATATGAAGGCGCCCTGTTGTGGTAAGGCTGTGTCGAAATCTAGGGTACTACAACGAGAGCAGTCTACATCGCCGCCATCTCTGCTAACACACCGGTGCGGTCGCAGATGTCGACCAACAACAACTTCAAACATCGCCACTAAAACCACTAGTAGTAGTAGTAGTAGTAGTAGTAGTAGTAGCATTAGTAGTAGTAGTAGTAATAGCAGTAGCAACAGCAGCAATAGCAAGCATACAATGACTACAGAAGCAGATGACTATGATGATGATGAGTACTACAACATGAGCCGGTGTTGTGGCCTGGTTCATAACGTAGATAGGATGGCTACCTCTTCGTCATCATCATCTTCATCCTCGTCCTCATCAACTACTACAACTTTAAATTCTGTTGGTTCCAACTACACGACAAGTAATGGAAGTGATTGTGGGTACTCGTCAGGAGCAGAAGGCTGTGAAAATTGTGGACTACAAGGTTCCAATGAGAATGCAGATGTGATGTGTTTAGAAGACTTTCTTCATCAAAAAGGTAAATACTATTTTCATATCTTTGGTATGTATTCTATAGCAAGACATTTGTTTTGAGTGGATCTGGTTGACCAAAACCAAAATAAGCCTGTCCAATATGTGTGTGTACTTACAGTTACCTTTCTCCAAAAAGTGCTGAGCTACAAGTGGTGGCGGTGTTGTCATTTCTCTTATCATCATCATCGTTTAACGTCTGCTTTCCATGCTAGCATGGGTTGGACGATTTGACTGAGGACTGGCAAGCCAGAAGGCTACACCAGGCTCCAATCTGATTTGGCAGAGTTTCTACAGCTGGATGCCCTTCCTAACGCCAATCACTCCGAGAGTGTAGTGGGTGCTTTTACGTGCCACCGGCACGAAGGCCAGTCAGGCGTTACTGGCAACGGCCACGCTCAAAATGGTGTATTTTACATGCCACCTGCACAGGAGCCAGTCTAGGGGCACTGGCAACAATCTCGCTCAAATGTCTTTACACGTGCCATCCAGCACAAGTGCCAGGAAGGTGACGCTGGGCACAGGTGCCATCACGATTTTGCTTTTGTTTGCCCCAACAGGTCTCAGTATTAAAAGACTTTTTTTTGTGCTGGGTTTGCACCTTTGAAGATGAACATAATAATAATGATCATCATCATTTAATGTCTGTTTAATGCTGGCATGGGATGACTGGTTTGACAAAGATTCAATGAGTTAAGTACAATGTGGAATAAATAAACCCGTACTGGAAAGACCGGTATGGGTTAGCAACAGGAAAGGTATTTGGCTGTAAAACAATGCGTTAATAACATATACCTGTAACTCACGTTAGCATGGGAGAACAGCCTTAAAAATGAACAAAAATGCATGTGTATGTACATACAATCACACACATGCGCTCCAATATTTCAATATCCTCTTCCTAAGCAAATAATTGTCAATAAGCAGGAATTGTGTGTGTGTGTAGATATATATGTATATATATATATATATATATATATATATATATATATAGATATATATAGAACTACACTCTCTGAGTGGTTGGCGTTAGGAAGGGCATCCAGCTGTAGAAACTCTGCCAAATCAGACTGGAGCCTGGTGTTGCCATCCGGTTTCACCAGTCCTCAGTCAAATCGTCCAACCCATGCTAGCATGGAAAGCGGACGTTAAACGATGATGATGATGATGATGATAGATAGATAGATAGATAGATAGATAGATAGATAGACGAGTCCAGAGTAATCCATAGGCAGGAGAGGTGTAGAAAGGTAGAAAGTCCAGTGGAGAAGTTCGTGGTTGATGAGAGGAGACAGGATCAACTAGTGCGACCACGTGAGCATGTGATATATATATATATATAAGGAGAATTCACCATGATAGATCGCTAACCACTACACACATTTTTTTTTTTCTCTCCTTGTTTCTTTCTCTGTTCCTTTCTGTGTAAGAGCGTAGGCTCGAAATGTTAAAGACCTTTTCACTTCTCGAGCGTTATACTAATACATTTGTTTGTTTTCTACACCACCTGTCTTCGTCCTTTCGTTTTTTTTTGTGAATTCTCCCTATATATATATATATATATATATATGTATATATATATATATATATATATGTATCTATATTGATAATTCTATTTGCTTACATTATAAACCTGAGACAGCATGTACATCTGACATCCAACAAATTGACACTTCAAGCCAGCTGGATCATGTTCATCAACATCGTTTAATGTCCGCCTTCCATGCTAACATGAGTGGGACGGTCTCACAAGAGCTGGCCAGGCCAAAGCCTGCACCAGACTTCTGTGATTGTTTTGGCATGATTCTTACAGCTGGATGCCCTTCCTAACACCAACCACTCATCAGAGTGGACTCAGTGATTTTTACGTGGCACAAGCACAGGCGGGGTCAGTTTTAGCAAGGTTTTTACAGCTGGATGCCCTTCCGAACACCAACCACTTTACAGTGTGGACTAGATGCTTTTAAGTGGCACTTGCACTGACAGGGTCACTGAGTACCTTGCAAGACCAAAAAAAAAAGGCGTAGGAGTGGCTGTGTGGTAAGTTGCTTGCTTACCAACCACATGGTTCTGAGTTCAGTCCCCTTGTGTGGCACCTTGGGTAAGTGTCTTCTACTATAGCCACGGGCCAACCTAAGCCTTGTGAATGGATTTGGTAGACGGAAACTGAAAGAAGCCCGCTTGACAACCGATGTTGGTGTGTTTACATCCCCGTAACCTAGTGGTTCAGCTAAGAGACCGATAGAATAAGTGCTAGGCTTACAAAGAACAAGTCCTGGGGTCGATGTGTTCGACTAAAGGCGGTGCTCTAGCATGGCCGCAGTCAAATGATTGAAACAAACAAAAGGATTTCAAGAGGGGAGGAGGCATTGGAAGAGGTCATCTTGTGTTGGATGACGAAAGGTTTTAGTGAAACAGGGGGACAGAAACTGGTGTCTCATTTTATGTACTACGACGAAATACCCAAGATGCAGATAAGATAGAGATTTTTATTTATTTACGGCCTCAAACATCTCAATACCTTGCGCTTTAGTTTTGTCCCTTATTATTTATCTTGTTTCTCTCCATGAAATTCAATTGAATTCAGTTGTTGTCTTAAATTCATGCTTATTCATTTTCTAAGCTTCCTAAATTCATGCTACGTTATATTCTAATCACCCAGAATTCATTGCTCTTTTAAAAAATTACGATTTATGCATTGTTGTCTCTCAAATATTTAAAATCTACAATTAAGAGCCCTCTCTACTCGCTGGCGGTACCTACCCACCACCACTACCCATTTTCCTTTATTCAAAAATTCTTATCGCTCCTTAAAATTATGGCTTTTAAGTGTTGATTTCTCAGCCCAAGAATTACAGCGTGATGTGCTGCTTGACTGGTCCCCCCTCTCTCTCTCTCTCTCTCTCTCTCTCTCTTTATATATATATATGATGATGATGATGATGATCTTTTCTCCCGCCATGCCTCTGTCTACCCCTCCATCCTCTCTCTCCCCCTTCGTAGTTTTTCCTTTAAGGTCTTCAGGTTCTGGCTATATATAAATGAGAAACCCATTCTAAATTATCTCGCTGACGTACTACGACGAAATACCCAAGATGCAGATAAGATAGAGATTTTTATTTATTTACGGCCTCAAACATCTCAATACCTTGCGCTTTAGTTTTGTCCCTTATTATTTATCTTGTTTCTCTCCATGAAATTCAATTGAATTCAGTTGTTGTCTTAAATTCATGCTTATTCATTTTCTAAGCTTCCTAAATTCATGCTACGTTATATTCTAATCACCCAGAATTCATTGCTCTTTTAAAAAATTACGATTTATGCATTGTTGTCTCTCAAATATTTAAAATCTACAATTAAGAGCCCTCTCTACTCGCTGGCGGTAACCCGCCCTCCCACCCCCTCCACCGGAAGTTCATTCGTCTGTCATCCCTCTGTCATCCCACCCCCTCCACCGGAAGTTCATTCCTCTGTCATCCCACCCCCTCCACCGGAAGTTCATTCCTCTGCCATCCCACCCCCTCCACCGGAAGTTCATTCCTCTGTCATCCCACCCCCTCCACCGGAAGTTCATTCCTCTGTCATCCCACCCCCTCCACCGGAAGTTCATTCCTCTGCCATCCCTCCACCGGAAGTTCATTCCTCTGCCATCCCTCCACCGGAAGTTCATTTCTCTGTCATCCCGCCCCCTCCACCGGAAGTTCATTCCTCTGTCATCCCACCCCCTCCACCGGAAGTTCATTCCTCTGTCATCCCACCCCTCCACCGGAAGTTCATTCCTCTGTCATCCCACCCCCTCCACCGGAAGTTCATTCCTCTGTCATCCCACCCCCTCCACCGGAAGTTCATTCCTCTGTCATCCCACCCCCTCCACCGGAAGTTCATTCCTCTGTCATCCCACCCCCTCCACCGGAAGTTCATTCCTCTGTCATCCCGCCCCCTCCACCGGAAGTTCATCCCTTTGTCATCCTGTCAACCTCGGCTGTCTCCCGGAACCCATCTAGTGGCCTTGGCCATCCTCTCCCCTACCTTTGGGTAGCGCATTAAGGTTGAGAAATGTTTGCAGGTTGTAGGTAATGTTTTGCTTATGAATTCTTCCAATTGCAAGTTTTCTTTTCAGGTACACGACACTGCTTTTCCTCTTCCCAGGCTACAGGCCCACACCCCCAACACCCATACTGTTAGGATTGGCACTCTCAACGTCGGCACGCTGAAAGGTAGATCTGGTGAAATTGTTGAGATGCTTGAACGGAGATGCGTAGATATGTGCTGCATCCAGGAAGTAAGATGGAGAGGAGGTTCTGCAAGGTTCCTCACAGGCAAAGAACACAGGTACAAGATTTTCTGGGCAGGGAACACTGACGGGGTCGGGGGCGTAGGAATACTTCTAGCGGAGAAATGGGTGGATAAGGTAATCGAGGTCGTTAGAGTAAGTGACAGAGTACTTAAGATCAGACTAGTGCTTCATCATAGATTAGCTACTGTCATCTCAGCCTATGCACCTCAACCTGGGCTACCAGATGGTCTGAAAGACCAATTCTATGACACCCTCTTGCAAACTACCTCGTCGACGAGTGACAGGGACCTTCTCTTTGTGGCTGGAGACTTCAACGGTCATGTCGGACGTCGTGCTGGGGGCTTCCATGGCATACATGGAGGCTATGGCTTCGGTTCCCGCAACGAGGAGGGAACCAGACTGCTGGAGTTCTGTGATGCAACCAATCTTATGGTCTGCAATACCAACTTCAGGAAACCTGCCAGTCACCTAGTCACCTACCGCTCCGGCAGACACTCTAGCCAAATCGACTACATCCTCGCCAGAAATAGGGAAAGAGGGCGGCTTATAAATGCCAAAACCTACCCTGGCGAAGAATGTACCCCACAACATAGATTAGTAGTTAGCGACTTTGGGATCAAGGCAAAATGGGTGCCCAGAATTAGACAGGCTTGGAGAAGAAGGGTGTGGAAGCTTAAAGACCCTGCAAACGGACAGAGACTTAGAGACAAGTTACTTGAAGCATTTAACGAAATAGAAGGGGATATAGCATCATACAACGTGGAAGACAATTGGAGATTTCTGCGGGACAACCTGTTGAAAGCCACCGACCAGATTTGTGGGTGGTGTAAGGTCCCCTCCCAACCCAGAGTAACGTGGTGGTGGAACAAGGAGGTAGACAGGGCTATTAGACAAAAGAAACAAGCTTGGAAGGACTGGAAGAACGGTGGTAGCAGGGAATTGTACCAATGTGCCAGAAGGGAGGCTAGGCGACAGGTTTATTTAGCCAGAGGGGAAGCAGATAAGGAAAGATTTGCCAATGTTCTGCGCCGTGAGGACCAAAGACTCGAGGTATTTCGGGTTGCAAGACAGTGTAGGAGAGAGAATAGTGATGTTGTAGGAGAGAAATGTGTTCGCATGGATGATGGTACGCTTGCATTAAATGAGGATGCAAAGAAAGAGGTCTGGAGATGCCACTACGATAGATTGCTTAATAAAGAGAATGAATGGGAGAAAGAGAGCCTGCCTTATGTCGACCCAATAGAGGGACCAGCTATCCGAGTTGATAGTACCAGGGTAGATAAAGCAATTAAGAGTATGAAGACCGGGAAAGCCCCCGGCCCATCAGGAATCACTGCAGAGATGCTCAAAATATCTGGCAGTGTTGGCTATAGCCTAGTCACCCGTATTACGAACCAGGTGATACACGAAGGAGTCATACCCTATGACTGGTGTAGCAGCATCATAGTCAACTGCTACAAAGGTAAAGGGGACGCTTTAGATACAAATAATTACAGAGGCATCAAGCTGTTAGATCAGGTTATGAAAGTTACAGAGAGGGTCATAGCCCAACTAATTAGGGAGCGAATCAATTTAGATGAGATGCAGTTTGGGTTCGTGCCAGGTAAAAGCACTACTGATGCCTTATTTCTAGTGAGACAGTTGCAAGAGAAATACCTAGCCAAGGATAAACCTCTGTACCTGGCTTTCGTTGACATGGAGAAAGCCTTTGACAGGGTCCCCCGATCCCTTATCTGGTGGTCAATGAGGAAACTTGGGATAGAAGAATGGCTAGTGAGAGCTGTGCGAGCCATGTACAGAGATGCGGCCAGTAAGGTGAGGGTTGGAAATGAGTACAGCAATGAATTCCGGGTAGAGGTAGGGGTCCACCAAGGTTCCGTCCTCAGCCCCCTATTATTTACCATAGTCCTCCAGGCAATCACAGAGGAGTTCAAGACAGGTTGCCCCTGGGAGCTCCTCTATGCTGATGACCTTGCCCTAATTGCGGAGTCACTATCAGAACTAGAGAAGTTTCAGGTGTGGAAGCAAGGTCTAGAATTGAAGGGCCTTAGAGTCAACCTAGCTAAAACCAAAATCCTAATAAGTAGGAAGGTAGATAAAACACAAACCCCTTCAGGTAGATGGCCCTGCTCAGTATGTAGAAAAGGAGTAGGTAGTAACTCTATAAGATGTACCCGGTGCAAGCTATGGACACATAAGAGGTGCAGCAACATCAAAGGCAGGTTAACTAGCAAGTTAGTTTTTGTTTGTGGCAGATGTTCAGGTGCAATAAAGACTGCAAACAAACAGGAAACAACTTCTATCTCATTCCAGGGTGAAAAACTAGAGGTAGTCGATAGCTTCCGCTATCTGGGCGACCAAGTTAGTAGTGGGGGTGGGTGCGCTGAAAGTGTAGCTGCTAGAATAAGAATAGCCTGGGCAAAGTTTAGAGAGCTCTTACCCCTGCTGGCGACAAAGGGACTCTCACTCAGAGTAAAAGGCAGACTGTATGACGCATGCGTACGAACAACCATGCTACATGGCAGTGAAACATGGGCTGTAACTGCTGAGGACATACGTAAGCTCGCAAGGAATGAAGCCAGTATGCTCCGTTGGATGTGTAATGTCAATGTGAATACCCGTCAGAGTGTAAGTATCTTGAGAGAAAAGCTGAACATTAGAAGCATCAGTTGTGGCGTGCAAGAGAGACGATTGCGCTGGTATGGACATGTGGTGAGAATGGAGGAGGATAGCTGCGTGAAAAAGTGCCACACCCTAACAGTTGAGGGAACCCGTGGAAGAGGTAGGCCCAGGAAGACCTGGGCTGAGGTGGTGAGGCAAGACCTTCACACATTGGGCCTCACCGAGGCGATGACTACGGACCGAGACCTTTGGAAATGGGCTGTGCGTGAGAAGACCCGGCAAGCCAAGTAAGATCGTTGCCAGTGCCCCTGGACTGGTTCTTGTGCGGGTGGCACATGAGATGCACCATTTTGAGCGTGGCCGTTGCCAGTACCGCCTGACTGGCTCCTGTAGGATTTTCGAGCGAGATCGTTGCCAGTGCCCCTGGACTGGCTTGTGCGGGTGGCACATAAAAGACACCATTTCGAGCGTGGCCGTTTTCGTGCGGGTGACACGTAAAAGCACCCACTACACTCTCTGAGTGGTTGGCGTTAGGAAGGGCATCCAGCTGTAGAAACTCTGCCAAATCAGACTGGAGCCTGGTGTTGCCATCCGGTTTCACCAGTCCTCAGTCAAATCGTCCAACCCATGCTAGCATGGAAAGCGGACGTTAAACGATGATGATGATGATGATGATGAAGTGTGTGTGTGTATAACTTCAGTTTGAAACTCTTGTGATATGGTTAATGGCTTTTATATATTTTCCAGGTGACTGTGATGGTTTAGAAAATTCAGTGTCTCTAGGTCTTAGCCCTTGGAATAATTGTCGGGTAAATCGAAATTCTACTCTAAAGGATCAGTCTCCTGATCAGGTAAGTTCATAAATCTTGATAATACCTTGCTGAGAATTTTGTATCTTACCTTAATCATCTCCTTTAAAAATTATCTTTCTGGCAATGATTGGCATTCTGGGATCTGCACTGAATTAAAAACAAGGATTATTATTGGTAAAGTTTGTTATTATTTTAACCATAGGCGAACTTTCATTGGGTAGATTTCTGACCAATGGTGTTCAAGCTGTCATTGTTGTATCATCTTGAAAGCTGCAGTATATCCAAGACTATGTGGAGGCGCAATGGCCCAGTGGATAGGGCAGCGGACTTGCAGTCATAGGATTGTGGTTTCGATTCCCAGACCAGGAGTTGTGAGTGTTTATTGAGCGAAAACACCTAAAAGCTCCACAAGGCTCCAGCAGGGTGTGGTGGCGAACCCTGCTGTACTCTTTCACCACAACTTTCTCTCACTCTTACTTCCTGTTTCTGTTGTGCCTGTAATTCAAAGGGTCAACCTTGTCACACTGTGTCACGCTGAATATCCCCGAGAACTACGTTAAGAGTACACGTGTCTGTGGAGTGCTCAGCCATTGCACGTTAATTTCACAAGCAGGCTGTTCCGTTGGTCAGATCAACTGGAACCCTCGACGTCATAAGCGACGGAGTGCCAACAACAATCTAAGACTACATTATCTTGGATAGGCATGTTTCCTTCTCATTTTATGAGATTTGTTGGAAATTTGGCTGTTATTTCTTGGAGTTTGTGCAGCTGCATAGGATCTCCTCTTTGGCTAGAGGAACTGCACAAACGCTCCTTTTTCAGCTTGAATAATACAGTGTTGGGTTGGCCATAGGTCCTGAAAATCTACTTTAACCCTTTTGTTACCATATTTCTGTTGAGATGCTCTGTGTTTCTTTCAATTAATTTTAAATATAACAAAGAATTTAGTAAAATAACTTAGTTATCATTAAGCTAGTGTTAGGAACATAAATTGTGACTAAGGTTTGGTGGAAGATTTTAATTCAAAACTTATGAAAATGAGACATTTGTACTACAGAGTCAGAGGTGGTTTCAGCCAGGTTGGTATCGAAAGGGTTAAGAATTGTTTCTCTATTGTATATTTTAACCCTTTTGTTGCCATATTTCTGTTGAGATGCTCTTTGTTTTTTTCAATTAATTTTAAATGTAACAAAGAATTTAGTAAAATAACTTAGTTATCATTCAGTGAGTATTAGGAACATAAGTTGTGACTAAGGTTTGGTGGAAGATTTTAATTCAAAACTTAGGAAAATGAGACATTTGTACTACAGCGCCAGAGCCAGGTTGGTATCAAAAGGGTTAACACATTAACTGCTACAGCCTGTTATGGGAATTTACCAGTGATGCGACACATTTCCAGTCATGCTGCATACTTTTTAATTGCAAGGAAATGTACTTTTTTGCATTTTTACACTATTTCATAATTAAACTTTAATATTTAGCTCTCATTTTTATTTAAATATTCTCAAAACCATGTCAAAGATACAGAATGAAATATTTTTTCAAATTATGAGAATGTACCACTGGAAGATGGCAGATGTGGGAAGTTTGCAATGAACACCTGTAATACATGTGGTGGTTAACCCTTTAGTGTTTAAACCGGCCATATCAGGCCAAAATTGTCTTCCTGTTTTATGCTCAAACCGGCCAGCTCTGACTTCTCACACCTACCCTACAAAGTAATTTTTAAAATAAACAGGGACATCATCAAGATCTCAGAGTGACAAGATGCTGTACAATTAATTTAAAACAATGTAATTAAACAGGCTTTACATATGTCAGAGTAATCTGAATGCTAAAGGGTTAATGTGATAAATTGTAAGGTAAATTTCAAGATTTCTTTAAAGAATAAATATGATACCTGTGATTGAGCAGATCTTTAGTTCTACCTGTGAACACTGCATCTCCCCCGCCACCACCACCTCAAATATATCTAAGACTACCAGCTTATGAAAGGTCACATGAGATAATTGTGGTGTTTGGTTTTAGGGCATACCTAACTCTTTGAGATCACTCTGTGTTCATGTGCACACGCACACACAGACATAGTTGTCCATACTGCCCCGTTAAATCATTTGAGGTAATAAAAAAAAAAAATCTTCTTTTGAACTGTCGACAGTTCTCCGCATATAACAGCCAAATTTTATTAAAACTGCATGGTACTGCCTTGGAAAGAGAGACATGTTGGACAATACAGTTGCGGGCATCCAGCCGTAGAAACACTGCCAAATCAGATTGGAGCCTGGTGTAGCCATCTGGTTTCACCGGTCCTCAGTCAAATTGTCCAACCCATGCTAGCATGGAAAGCGGACGTTAAACGACGACGACGATACGTACAGACATATATATATATATATATATATATATATATATACATATACCGCCTGACTGGCCTTTGTAGGGTTTTCGAGCGAGATCGTTGCCAGTGCCCCTGGACTGGCTCTTGTGTGGGTGGCACATAAAAGACACCATTTCGAGCGTGGCCGTTTTCGTGCAGGGGACACGTAAAAGCACTCACTACACTCTCTGAGTGGTTGGCGTTAGGAAGGGCATCCAGCTGTAGAAACTCTGCCAAATTAGATTGGAGCCTGGTGTTGCCATCCGGTTTCACCAGTCCTCAGTCAAATCGTCCAACCCATGCTAGCATGGAAGGCGGACGTTAAACGACGATGATGATGATGATGTATCCAGTTTCTGAGTGTACAGAAAGTGTTCACCCTGGACTAGATCAATTCATATCAGTTCTGTTTTGCCTAATCTCTATTGTCCGTTTACCTTATTGTCTCTGGCTCAACTCCTTCATTGCTGTGGACTTCCTATTATGAAAATGCTCTGTATTGATGGAATCTGTTAGGGAGCCTGCAGGATGACCAATGATAAGGCTTAACCTCATTATAACAATGTCCAACTAATTCTGCCCAAAGTAATATTAATGACAAATTTGGGGAATTTTTATCCTCTTCCCTGTTAATTTAATGAGTAAATAAATCTGTTGATTAAACAATTGGAGCCACTCACAACATCAAAATGGTTGTGAGAGGCCATCATTAGTTGTCAACTTGATTTTGTAGATTATTTTATTCTTTTTACAGTGTAATAAATTGAATAACAGAAATGAGTACTACTTCCAGAAACGGCCTGAGAGAAGACTTCAGAAAGAGACCTTATCGTTACAAGATATGTTAGATGTAAGTCTTTTACTCTTTTATTCATTTACTTCTTTCAATCATTTGACTGCAGCCATGCTGGAGCACCGCCTTTAGTTGAGCAAATCGACCCCCAGGACTTATTCTTTGTAAGCCTAGTACTTATTCCATTGGTCTTTCTTTTGCCAAACCGGTAAGTTACAGGGACCTAAACACACCACCATCAGTTGTCAGGTGATGTTGGGGGAACAAACACAGACACACAAACATATACACACACACAGGCACATGTATATATATATATATATATATATATATATATACATATATATATGACGGGCTTCTTTCTGTTTCCGTTTACCAAATCCACCCACAAGGCTTTGGTCAGCTGAGGCTATAGTAGAAGACACTTGCCCAAGGTGCTACGCAATGGGAATTAACCCGGAACCATGTGGTTGGTAAGCAAGCTACTTACCACACAGCCACTCCTGTGCCTTTTATGTAGTGTATTTGTTTCTTTGTGAAAGCTAGACTCAAATTTGGTTTGAAGCCCTGTTTATATATATATATATATATATATATCAGGGTTGTTGACTGGCTCCCGTGCTGGTGGCACATCAAAAAGCACCATTCAAGTATTGTTGCCAGTGCCACCGGACTGGCTCTTGTGCAGGCGGCATGTAAAAAGCACCATTTGAGGGTGGCCAATGCCAGTACCGCCTGACTGGCCCTCGTACCGGTGGCACGTAAAAAAGCACCCACTACACTCTCGGAGTGGTTAGCATTACGAAGAGCATCCAGCTGTAGAAACTCTGCCAGATCAGATTGGAGACTGGTGCAGCCATCTCCCTCTTCAGTCCTCAGTCAAATCGTCCAACCCATGCCAGCATGGAAAGCTGACGTTAAACGATGATGATGCACACACATGAGGGTTGCTGAAAGTTCCTGGCTTTGGGTAAAAGAAAATACAGGACGATTATTTAACTATGATTTTATTCAACATATGCCCCTCTCAGATTCACACACTTGTAGCACTCCTTCAGTTTTTCTAAGCCCTGTAGAACTTGGAAGGTTGGGCTTTCACAATACCTTTAAAGCCATGAACTTTTCAGCACTCTCTCGCACATGCATGTGTGTCTGTGTGTATCATCATCATCATCATTTAACATCCGCTTTCCATGCTAGCATGGGTTGGACGATTTGACTGAGGACTGGCAAGCCAGAAGGCTGCACCAGGCTCCAATCTGATCTGGCAGAGTTTCTACAGCTGGATGCCCTTCCTAACGCCAACCACTCCGAGAGTGTAGTGGGTGCTTTTCCGTGCCACCGGCACAAAGGCCAATATATATATATATATATATATATATATACAGGTTCTAATGGAGTAAAAAATTCTTCAATAAGTACTTTTCCATCATTAAGTATAGCACAGTTATACCTCCCCCCCCCCCACTGGTACTTCTTAATTTAAAACCAGGTGTGTTCAAAATAAAAATTTTAGCAATGAACCAATTAAGTGAGTCTACATGAAACGAGGGGTCCATGTAGGAGTGTGCAAGAGAAAATGTAACACTATGCGAGGTTTGTAAAAAAAAAAAAAGTCTGGGAATTTTGAAGTCATCGCAACCAACTAAATAACATTTATGTGTTTAGAATGTCTTGCTATTCACCATCCACGAATTTGTTGTAGACAGGAGTTTGTTTTTAGCAATGTTTATAATCAGAAAGAGATTTTGAGCGAATGTGTCATTTGAGGATGATATGTGGGTGTGTCCCTAAAACTGTCTACAATTTAGTTACTGGTTAGAAGGAGCCAAGTCTAGCCTTCTCATCAAAAATGTAAGATTAAATTTTCTTACGTAGGCACAAAGTCAGAAATGCTGGAGGCGAGAAGAGGAAATTGTATCATCCTCAGTATTTGATTTCTACTACATTTTATTGATCCCAACAGGATGAAATGCAAAGTTGATGAAGACAGCATTTGAACTCTTTAATGACAAATAATGTATGTCTGCTGTCTGTTCTATGGTTACCCAGCCATATTACATTATATTCGTCACGTGGAAGGTAAACTAACATTGTGGGACATGTTGAAAGGGTGTGATGGACTAAAAAGCTTGAGGAGAACAGTTTGCTGCATCTGTTCCACGACATCTGTGGAATAATGTTCACAAGTCATTAGTCACCTTTAAAGAGTAGATCAACAACCTGGAAGATTTATAAAGTGAACTCCTCATGAAATATATTATTTATGTTTATGCCAGTGCTGCCTGATTGGCCCCCTCCATGCCTGTGGCACGTAAAAGCACCCACTACATTCTTGGAATGGTTGGCATTAAGAAGGGCATCCAGCTGTAGAAACCTTGCCAGATCAGATTGGAGCCTGGTGCAGCCTCCCGGCTTGCCAGTTCTCAGTGAAACCATCCAACCCATGCCAGCATGAAAAGCGGACATTAAATGATAATGATGATGTTTACAATGGCTGTGAGCTGGCAGAATGGCTAGCATGCTGGGCAGAATGCTTAGCAGTATTTCGTCCATCCTTACATTCTGAGTTCAAATTCCATTGAGGTCAACTTTGTCTTTCATCCTTTCAGAGTTGATAAAATAAGTACCAGTTGAGCACTGGGGATCAGTGTAATTGACTTAACTGTTCCTGGGTAAGAGAATAAAAAAACTGCTTCTCTCTGCCAAGCCATGCTGAGCCAGTGTGGCAAAGTAGGCTGATCAAACCAGTATCATCTCCAGCTCAATTTCCCAACCTCCTCACCAAACTGTGGTCGGTGGAGAAAACATGCTGAGGCCTTTGTCCTAGACAATCCAATCCATGCTAACACTTATCTTCTTGTGAAAAAAAGTCTAAGGAATCGGTTTAAATGATGACTACTTCCAAGCTTAGATAAGGGAATGTCAGTGATTTCAGGATGGTCTGAGGTTTTGTAGTCTTGGAGTGTATTTAGCTTGAAGACCAGTGTAATATAAATACCTTGCTTAAGAAACTGATGACTGTTGGCACCAGGAAGGGTTCAATCCTCAATAAGTCTTGTCCAGCTCGTGCCAATGTTGAAAAAGTGGACACATAAGCAAGGATGATGATGATGATTATGATGTGTGTGGGTGTGTATCTTATCATCATTTAGGGTTCATGTTCCAGGCTGGCATGGGTTGGATGCTTTGACAGGATCCGATGGGCTCAAGGCCTGCATCATGCTCTGACAAAGTTTACTTTGACATGGTTTCCACGGCCGGATGCTCTTCCTAATGCCAACCACTTTGCAGTGTGTACTGTTTGGTTTTTCTCATTCCACCAACAGACCACCCCTGCAGCTTGAAGGTTACAAATGCATGGGAGGGCAGGAGAAGGGGAATTGGGTGAGAGAGTGATTATAATGAATGAAGTTAAGTATTAAGGGGTGGGGGTGTCCAACGATGCAAAGAGATGAAGAGCAGCAGAATGGTAATGTAGATACAGTAGACAGTAGAAGGATGTGAGTGAGAGATGTTTTGTTGTATTAATAGATAAAAATTTCTAATTAATTAAACTTAGAGCTGTAGTGAGGAGGAAGTAATCGTGTCTCGTTAGACTGTCTATCTTTTCTATTTCTGTTGTGTTTCAGTCTTCTCATTTATCAGAGGACGATGTGATTTCAGAAGAAGAGATTAAGAGATTCCGAGAGAATGAGACAACCAACCTTCGCTTGCGACAAGAACTTCGAGAGAAACTCCGTCAGCGTTTCAACCAGATGCAGTTACAGTGCAGCATTCAGACTGTGAAGTAGTTTGTATTAGCTACAACCTCTGTCTGCACTTTGTTACCTTTTTTTTTTTTTTTTTTTTTTTTTTGTTGCCAACAGGCCTATGTAACTAACTTTTCAGCAGCTACAACAACAACAACAACAACAGCCATGACACCGCTAGGCTTCTTGTTAATTGTAATATTCCACTGGTTGCTGCTCTGCTTTCAGTTGCAACCCTCCCTGTGCTTCCTCACTTGATAAAACCAACCCTCTTCAAATACCCTTTTTCTTTGTTTTTGTTGTTGTTTTAATTCTTAAGTTCACAGTAAGACAAACCTCTATCAGGGTTGGATATATATATATGTATTGGTCCTTTGTGCACATGCAATTTGCACCACCAGAAACCCTTTTCTGTCTGGTTTCCTTGTCTTTCTCCAGCTGTCTTTTTTTAAATTATTATTACTTTCTTTGTGTTTTAACCCGAGCTGCCAGCCCTCGCTTCCTCTCACTTCTGTCTCTGACTCTTTCCTATCTTAGTTTCTCTCAATCCCCCTGCATCTCAGCCCCATCTCTCCCCTGTATATTAGCCTTTCTGATTCTCCTGTCATCCTTTTTTTCTTCCCTCTTATTTTTTAACTCCCTTATTCCTGCTTTGCTCTCTCTTACGAAACATGCAGACAGGTGGTGCCACAGCATGGCCACAGCCCAATAACTGAAGTTAGTAAAATAAAGAACGTGTGTGTGTGTATATATATGTCTATATAACTTTTCTAAGCTCAAGAGAATAAAATTTATATTCCTTTTTTTTAAATTTATTTTATGCTAGTTCAGTGTTTGTTTGGTTCACCTTCCAGCCCCACCTTGTTCTCATCCCCACCCGCCCAGAGACATGGTTATGGAATTAGTTATTTTAATGATAGTACCTTCAGCCAGTGCCAGGTCGACATTGATAATAAAATCACGGCATCAGTTAATCTGCTGGGTGGGAGTCAGCTGGGGTCGACAAGTCAGCTAGTAAGGGGCAATGTTCTGTGGATGTCATTTGTCTCCATGTAACAGTCAAACCATGGATTAATTCACAGCAATGTATTTTGATGATGAAATGCACATTCCTAAAATTTATTTCTGCTTAAAGAAATGTCAGTACATGTGTATCTAAAGGCCTAGCCATGTGGTTGAGAGATTTACTTTCCAAACTTTGAGTTTTGATTGGGCCGGGCAATATGCTGGCCAAGTGTCTTCTAATGTAAGCCTTGTACTGATCAATACCTTGTGATTGATTTATGGAAGATGTAAACTGTGTGGAAAGCCAGTCACATCTCTCCGTGTGTCTGTTCATTGACGTGTCCAACTCATGCCAGCCTGGAAAAGCAGACATAAAAATGATGATGTGTATGTATGTTATATGCCATTGGTGGTGCAGTGACAACCACCATTTAGTAAATGACAGACTAAAATTGCCTAAAACTAATCCCCAAAATTCATGCCGAATGATAAGTAATGGGAAATAACTCTGGTTTGTGTGGTCTTGCTGGTGGCATATGCATACATATATATATATATATATATATATATATATATACCGGAGTAAGCAAATAAAATGTGCAACAAGGTGGAAAAAAGAGTACTCAAATACCAGAGGTAGAGTAATATGCTTTATTTAAAAGCAGCAGAAATATAACAAAAGACTGTTACTCGGAGTTTCACGTTCCCGTTCATCGGACAGTTTTGTTATATTTCTGCTACTTTTAAATAAAGTATATGTGTGTATATATATATATATATAGACACACACACTTGTATAAAATTTAGAAATTTGCATATACACACACACACAAATATAAATAAATATATATATATATATATATATATATATATATATATATATATATATATAGTTACACACGCATATATACATATACAAAATCATTGTTTCAGATAACTCATTTTGTCTTCATGTCATTCTTGATCAAGGTGTTCCAACCATGATCATCCAGTCCCGTATTAATTCCTTTACATAGTCAACTACTTTATTGTGCCCTTCCTTCTTTTTTTTTTTTATTATGATGTTAAGATGTAAACTGAAGGCGATTCAGTTAATTTTTCAAGCAAATCAAGAGCAACTACACAGAAATCTGTTGGCAGCTCACAGCTCTACAAGTTATGTTATGTGTGTTTGTTTCGCAACCAGTGCCAGAAGGCAGGGACTCCACTATTCTATTGGTTTAGCATTTTAAAAAATTTCATAATCTTGTCTGACACTATGGTCTAGTTTTGGAATCTTTTAAGACCAAACTTCTGTGATAATGTATTACAGGGAATCGCCTACGTGAGTGTGTCTGTGCATGCCTGTCTGTATGTATCCAACAGAATTAATAACATCGGACCAAATACAATGTAGTAGTTGGTTGCATTCCTCTGCAGATGTTGTGTTCAGGTCCTGGCTTAGTTCTCTTTACTCTTCATTTTTTCTAGAGTCGAAATGTATATGTGGTTTGATGTAGTTGACAATACTGAAAGCAGTGCTGCCACTGTTTAATGACTGAAAATATATACAGGGTGTCCACAAGGTCTGGGTACATGGAGTAAATAAAATCATTACATAAGCAATTAAATATAAGAAATAATTTCTTAACGTATGTGTTAATCCCCATGTACCCAGGCTTTGTGGACACCCTGTATATATATATATATATATATATATATATATATATATATATATATAATATTAGGGACAAAATCCAAAATTACAGGTAAAAAACTCAATTAAAATCAATTTATAAAAAATTAAAATTAAATTGAGCCTTATAGATAAAGTATATATAAAATATATAGTTTTAGGGAAAATAACCAATTTTCAAGAACTCATCGATGAAAATCCACTATCACATATAGAAAAATTAATAATTAAAAGCACAATAAATGAGTATAATATAAAGTAAAGTAAATATCATAAGATAAATATAATATAATATATATATGTATGTATGTATGTATATATATACAAAATACATACACACAAATCAAAGAAAAGCATGTTTCACATTTATACTCTATACATGTCTAAAATTTTCTGAGGAGTTTATTAAAATGGTTTCTTTCCACCCAGTCTATATTTTTCTTAAATTATATCTGTCCGACCTCAGATTGCTGTTCAGCTGTTTTTAATCCATAACTATGCAGGTTGCTGCTCTTGCTCTTTTGTTATTACTACTTTTCCTCCTGCTGTTGTTATTGTTATAAGGAATGCTTCACACATGTGATCAGTTGTACTAATTGGTAAACAGCAGTACCAGTTGAGTGAACCAAATGCCTTGTAGTTTGTAGTCATTGCCCTGCTATTTTTTTGAGTTTAAATTCCATTAGTGTCTACTTTGCCTTTCATCTTTCCATGGTGGATGACATAAATACAATCAAGGAATGGATCAATTTAGTTGACTGGCTTCTTTCCCCTTCAGAAATTTATGGCCTTATGTAAGAAATTATAAAAGAGCATGATACATTGGACAAAATGCCTTGCAGTCTTTAGTTCTGGCTTTTACTTGTTCTGAGTTCAAATCTTACCGAGGTAAACTTTGCCTTTCACCTTTCCAGAGTTGTTAAATACCAGTTATGTACTGAGACCAGTAGAATTGATTATGCCCCACCCCTTTTTTTTCTTTTGTCTATGTAAGACCAAAGCTAGTAGTAAGGATATTACAAATCCTTAAAGTATTTAGGTATGTCCCTTTGAATTGAGTGAGTGACAAACAAAATGAGGCATTTATTTCCATCTCTATATTAAGAGTTCAAATCTCTCTTGGGTCAACTTTTCTTTGTATTTTCCTCAGTCAACAGTCACGCTAGCCCAATCTTGCACATTTATCCCATCCTTCGGCTTTGTACCCAGGGTGGATGGTAAAACTAATTCTAATAGACTTTTTTATGTCTCTTTGCTGTCTGCATTGAAATCAATCTGAGTCGATGACTAATAAAGATTAGCATTAATCTAAAGCACCTTACCCCTCCCTCGCAAGATGTCTCAGCCATTGGAGACTGTGCTGTAGTAGAAACGGTAGTTATAGCTTGCAGTGTTTAGTTATGTTTTGCATTCAAATCTCTCCATGACCAACACTACTTTTTCCTACTTCTTGACTCATTAAATCAAACAACCTGTTGAAAGACTATCTCCTCTCCCGAAAATGTGTGGCCTTGTTTTTACGTTGGAAATAATTGTTATTAGTTTGGAGGTAGTTGTGATGATGCTGATAGAGAGAGAGAGAGAGTAATCAGGAAGCCAACTTCAGCTGATGCCTGTGTGCTGTGCAGGTGAATTAATATTTTAAATATGGATTGGCCTGATTAGTTTTGGTCCTGTCTTGGACAACTCATCAGAGACTGCCTACCTGCCTCACTCTATCGACAGAGACCGTAACAATAGTTATTAATTACAAGAACTTCACCAAACTAGATTATCTAATTAACATAATTAATGCTCTGCTGGAAGCTAGATTAATAATTTTGAGTTTACCTTCTCGGATTTACCTGTGGCTGTTTACTCTTTATAAATGTCTCATTTTCTCTCTCTGTCCTGATATTAAGACTTTAAATATTTGTAGTAAGCAACTTTCTCTGTTTTACATTCTAAATTCAAGTCTCATGGAGAGACAGGTTACTTTCCATCCTTTTGGTGTTTGATAAAGCTAATTATCAGTGATGATCATTTGACCTTGTGCCTCGTTAAAACAGATCCCAGAAATATTAAACGAAGACGACCAACACTGAACAACAAGTGTTGGACAAGAAAATATGTGTTTCAATAGTTTTATCTCATTTCATTAGATCAAATAAAAGTGCAACTTTGGTGGGGCATTTGTTTTTGTATAATAATAATAATAATGATAATAAAAGCAGTACAGTTGGTGATATCATTATGCTCTTTGCCTTTGATAAGAATGCTTGTTTTTTTTTAACCCCTATTGCAATGTGATGGAGGTGTGGTTGAAAGCCAAAATCTAGAAGATTCTGATGTCAATAAACAGCCTACACACAGATACACACACACCTTTTTACTTTAAAACAAAACTTTTAATCTTGAACTATAAAAAACAACAGCAACAACAACACTATATATTATTATTATTAAAAGGGATTTGTTTGTTTTTGTTAAATTCTATTTTTAGTTTGATTTAATTCTATTGTTGGTTAAAAAAAGTTTTTTTCTTCTTCTTTGTCTCCCATTTCCTTTTTTTCATTTTTCATTCTTAATTTTAAATCCTTCACTGTTTCCTCTTGTGTTCTTACATTCCACCTTTTTTCTGGTTTTTTTTCTTTTTTTTTTTTTTCTTTTCTCTCATCTAATCTTGATTTTTGATCTCTGCAGCACTGATGGACAAAATTGTCAGGGCAGCAGAGAATGTATATTTATTTTCTTACAAATTTACCTTAAAATTCCTCAATTTTTTTAGATATTTTGAGGATTTTAAGTGACTGTCTTGAAGGTTGACATAAAATTTATGATTGGTTGGTGCTGGTTATGGTTCTTAACGGTGTCTCTCCACCCTACCAAATCTTTCATTTACATTTTTTTCTTAAACCCTTTTTTTTTTTTTTTTTGGTTTTCATTTAATTCTTACAATTATATCTCAATAAAACACATGTATGCCTCATTCTTTCTCCTCTATTATTAGCTTCTATCTCTTGCATGTTCCCCAACCTCTTTCCTCTCCCCAACCCCCCAACCCCCTCTACATAACCAGGCTGTTGAATAAAAAAAACAAGTTACATGGATTCATTTGTCTGCTGCTACTTTTTTTTTTGTTGTTGTTGTTGGTGGTGTGTCAGTTGTCTGTTTCTTCTGATTCCACTTCCAAATTGAACACCAAATTTCTTCCTTTCCTTTCTCGTACACTCCACGGCCCATTGCCTCCTTCTTGTCATCAAACAAACATGTTGCTTCCCCTTCCCCAAAACCCTCTACTACAACTACCACCCACAGTTTTCAATAATAATAATAATAATAATGATGATGATGTTAAATATTCTTTGAAACTGATTGGCTGGAAAGGCGAGAGCTGTTGCAGGTTGGTATTATATATATATATATATATATATATATATATATGTGTGTATATATATATGCATATATATATATGTGTGTGTATATATATATGCATATATATATATATGTGTGTGTATATATATATGCATATATATATATATGTGTGTGTATATATATATATATATATATATATGCATATATATATATATGCATATATATATATATATGCAATATATATATATATATATGTGTGTGTATATATATATATATGCATATATATATATATATATATATGCATATATATATATATATATATATGCATATATATATATATATATATATGCATATATATATGTGTGTGTATATATATATACGCATATATATATATATATGTGTGTATATATATATATGCATATATATATATGTGTATATATATATATATGTATTATATATATATGCATATATATATATGTGTGTATATATATATGTGTATATATATGTGTATATATATATATGCATATATATATGCTATATATATATGCATATATATATATGCATATATATATAATGATATATATATATATATATATATTCATATATATATATATATATATATGCATATATATATATGCA
>NC_142933.1:9309678-9397178 GCF_046866305.1 Octopus bimaculoides
GCGCTGGTATGGTCATTTCACGAGAATGGATGAGGATAGCTGTGTGTAAAAGTGCCACAGCCTCGCAGTTGAGGGTACCTGTGGAAGAGGTAGATACAGTAAGACCTGGGATGAGGTGGTGAAGTATGACCTTTGAACATTAGGCCTACCGAGGCAATGACTAGTGACCAAGACCTTTGGAAATATGCTGTGCGTGAGAAGACCCGGCAAGACAAGTGAGACCATAACCCGTGGCCTTTACCAGAGGTGTAGCCAGTCCACTTATGCATAGCTTTCCTTCTTTGAATGCAAAACCCTGCTTGCAAAGACGTGTTGAGGCAAGTGAAATTGAAATTGAACCAAATTCGATGACTGGCACCTATGCCAACCTTCCTTAATAGGACACTAAACTCTGCTTGCGAAGGCCTGTTGGGGCAAGTAAGATCGAAACTGAACCAAATTTGATGGCTGGCACCCGTGTCAGTGGAGCGCTAACAGCACCATCCAAGTGGGATCACTGCCAGAGCAGCGGTCTTACTACCATGGCGGTGGCACATAAAAAGCACCATTTGAGTGCAATCGTTTCCAGCTTTGCCTTACTGGCACTTGTGCCGGTGGCATGTGAACAAAACATTTGACTGACTCCTGTGCAGGTGACATATAAAAAACACTATTTGAGCGTTGGCCATTGCCAGTACCGCCTGACTGGCTCCTGTGCTGGTGGCACGTAAAAAGCACCTACTACACTCTTGGAGTGGTTGGCGTTAGGAAGGGCAGCCAGCTGTAGAAACTCTGCCACATCAGATTGGAGTCTTGTGTAGCCATCTAGTTTGCCAGGCCCTAGTCATATCGTCCAACCCATGCTAGCATGGAAAGCGGATGTTAAACGATGATGATGATGATGATGATGATTGGCTTTGTAATTAATATACATATTTTACTTGTTTCAGTCATTTGATCCCAGGTCTCATAAGCCTAGTACTTATTCTATCAGTTCCTTTTGCTGAACTGCTAGGTTATGGAGATATAAACATGCCAACATCAGCTGTCAAGCGATGGTGGAAGAACAAACACAAACACACACACACAAATATATACATACATACACACACATATATATATACATATATATATATATATATATATATATACATATATATATCTATATCTATATATATATATGCATATATGTATATGTATATATATATATATATATATATATATATATATATATATATATATATATATATATATATATATAGATTCAAGGTTGAACATGGTACTTATGCGTAGGCACCCGAATATCGTATCCCAAAAGGATAGGTGATCAAAATCAAAAAATAAGCAACACGGATTTCAAAGGTGATTGCAGTACGCATGTTTCATTGAAGTAGCATGAAACGTGCATACTGCAATCACCTTTGAAATCCGTGTTGCTTATTTTTTGATATATATATATATATATATATATATATATATATATATATATATATATATATATATATATATATATATATATATATATATATATATATATATATATATATATATATATATATATATATATTCATATATATATGCATATATATATATATATATATATATATATATATATATATATATATATATATATATATATATATATATCATCATCATCATCATCATCATCATCGTTTAATGTCCGCTTTCCATGCTAGCATGGGTTGGACGATTTGACTGAGGACTGGTGCAACCGGATGGCTACACCAGGCTCCAATCTAATTTGGCAGAGTTTCTAACGCCAACCACTCAGAGAGTGTAGTGGGTGCTTTTATGTGTCACCCGCACGAAAACGGCCACGCTCGAAATGGTGTCTTTTATGTGCCACCCGCACAAGAGCCAGTCCAGGGGCACTGGCAACGATCTTGCTTGAAAACCCTACAAGGCCAGTCAGGCGGTACTGGCAACGGTCACGCTCAGGATGGTACATCTTATGTGCCACCCACACAAGAGCCAGTTCAGGGGCACTGGCAATGATCTCACTTGGCTTGCCGGGTCTTCTCACGCACAGCACATTTCCAAAGGTCTCGGTCAGTAGTCATCGCCTCGGTGAGGCCCAATGTTCGAAGGTCTTGCCTCACCACCTCAGCCCAGGTCTTCCTGGGCCTACCTCTTCCACGGGTTCCCTCAACTGTTAGGGAGTGGCACTTTTTCACGCAGCTATCCTCATTCATTCTCACCACATGTCCAAACCAGCGCAATCGTCTCTCTTGCACACCACTACTGACGCTTCTTATGTTCAGCTTTTCTCTCAAGATACTTACACTCTGACGGGTATGCACATTAACAGTACACATCCAGCGGAGCATACTGGCTTCATTCCTTGCGAGCTTACGCATGTCCTCAGCAGTCACAGCCCATGTTTCACTGCCATGTAGCATGGCTGTTCGTACACATGCGTCATACAGTCTGCCTTTTATCCTGAGTGAGAGTCCCTTTGTTGCCAGCAGAGGTAAGAGCTCTCTAAACTTGGCCCAGGCTATTCTTATTCTAGCAGTTACACTTTCAGTGCACCCACCCCCACTACTAACTTGGTCACCCAGATAGCAGAAGCTATCAACTACCTCTAGTTTTTCTCCCTGGAATGAGATAGAAGTTGTTTCCTGTTTGTTTACAGTGTTTATTGCACCTGAACATCTGCCACATACAAAGACTAACTTTGTAGTTAATCTGCCTTTGATATTGCTGCACCTCTTATGTGTCCATAGCTTGCACCGGGTACATCTTATAGAGTTACTACCTACTCCTTTACTGCATACTGAGCAGGGCCATCTACCTGAAGGGGTTTGTGTTTTATCTACCTTCCTACTTATTAGGATTTTGGTTTTTGCTAGGTTGACTCTAAGGCCCTTCAATTCTAGTCCTTGCTTCCACACCTTAAACTTCTCCTGTTTCTGTGGTTAAGAAGGAAGCTACTTACCAACACACAGCCACTCCTGTGCCTCTATATAAAGACACACTAATTTTCTAGGAATTTCAGCTTTATCATTCAATTGTTGTGCATTGATGCTTGTATATATGTGTGAGGTAAGCAGTGAGAGAGGTTGCATGGGAAGAAAGAGTTAATCAGACAGAGCGAGAGAGAGGGAGAGAGAGAGAGCAGACAATAAATATAAGTGATTGTGTGTGTGTGTGTGTGTGTGTTTTCTATAGAATATGATGTTTCTATGGAGAATGATGTTATCAACCGATTGTGTATCAGACTTTGATTTTATTTTATAGAGTTTATCATCATCATCATCATCATCATCATCATCATCATCATCATCGTTTAACGTCCGCTTTCCATGCTAGCATGGGTTGGACGATTTGACTGAGTTCTGGTGAACCGGATGGCCGCACCAGGCTCCAAAAATTCAGCAAAAGCACAATTAGTGAAAAGGTGGGAAAATATTGCAAAAAGTCAAAAATTAAGCTCTTAATCCCTAAGCCATTATTATCTCAATGAAAACCAATCAAGGTACAAATGGTTTTCAGAGCCTGAACATAGATAAAAACTTTTGTAGGAGGAGGTGAATGGGCCTATGGAAACTGTTTAGAAATCTTTAAGCATCAGTTGTTCTTTATCTGTAATTGTTTTTTTTTTATCTTTTCTTATTTCATTTCAAAGATTATTATTACATACCGCTGTCAGCCTGACCAACTTTAAACATCCCCTTAAATTTTTAATTCTTTTACTTGGGTATATTCGTGCACCTGTCTATAAATGTGTACGTGGATCTGTAAAAACATGTAACTTTCTGAAGACATTACAACTATGGTCATTCTGTCTTTGAAAAGAAATTAAACCATTTATTTCCAACTTCTTAAATTTCTTATTTCGAATCCTAAAAAACAGGATTGTTATACATGAAATGATCATCACTAATATTTTAAAATATCATGTTAGATTCTACTCTCTTCTATGTGGTACCACAAGGACTAAAGGTTACTGAATAACTGAATTTCTTGGATGTCCAATTGTTGCTTTTTAAATTACCATACCACCTTACAAAACTCATTAAAACACTACATACACACACACACACACACACACACACACACACACATACTTACATACATACATACATACATACATACATACATACATACATACATATATATATATATATATATATATATATATATATATATATATATATGACGCATGCGTACGAACAACCATGCTACATGGCAGTGAAACATGGGCTGTAACTGCTGAGGACATACGTAAGCTCGCAAGGAATGAAGCCAGTATGCTCCGTTGGATGTGTAATGTCAATGTGAATACCCGTCAGAGTGTAAGTATCTTGAGAGAAAAGCTGAACATTAGAAGCATCAGTTGTGGCGTGCAAGAGAGACGATTGCGCTGGTATGGACATGTGGTGAGAATGGAGGAGGATAGCTGCGTGAAAAAGTGCCACACCCTAACAGTTGAGGGAACCCGTGGAAGAGGTAGGCCCAGGAAGACCTGGGCTGAGGTGGTGAGGCAAGACCTTCGTACATTGGGCCTCACCGAGGCGATGACTACGGACCGAGACCTTTGGAAATGGGCTGTGCGTGAGAAGACCCGGCAAGCCAAGTAAGATCGTTGCCAGTGCCCCTGGACTGGTTCTTGTGCGGGTGGCACATGAGATGCACCATTTTGAGCGTGGCCGTTGCCAGTACCGCCTGACTGGCTCCTGTAGGATTTTCGAGCGAGATCGTTGCCAGTGCCCCTGGACTGGCTTGTGCGGGTGGCACATAAAAGACACCATTTCGAGCGTGGCCGTTTTCGTGCGGGTGACACGTAAAAGCACCCACTACACTCTCTGAGTGGTTGGCGTTATGAAGGGCATCCAGCTGTAGAAACTCTGCCAAATCAGACTGGAGCCTGGTGTTGCCATCCGGTTTCACCAGTCCTCAGTCAAATCGTCCAACCCATGCTAGCATGGAAAGCGGACGTTAAACGATGATGATGATGATGATGATGATATATATATATATATATATATATGTTGTTGTTGTTGGCACTCCGTCGCTTACGACGTCAAGGGTTCCAGTTGATCCGAACAACGGAACAGCCTGCTCATGAAATTAACGTGCAAGTGGCTGAGCACTCCACAGACACGTGTACCCTTAACGTAGTTCTCGGGGATATTCATCGTGACAGTGTGACAAGGCTGACCCTTTGAATTACAGGCACAACAGAAACAGGAAGAAAGAGTGAGAGAAAGTTGTGGTGGAAGAGTACAGCAGGGTTCGCCACCATCCCCTGCCGGAGCCTTGTGGAGCTTTAGGTGTTTTCGTTCAATAAACACTCACAACGCCCGGTCTGGGAATCGAAACTGCGATCCTACGACTGCGAGTCCGCTGCCCTAACCACTGGGCCATTGCGTCTCTACTTCCAGGCATAGAAACCATGCCACAACAGACAATTGGATTCTGGACAGACACCCCAGCTTGCCAGTCGCTGTCAAATTGTCTAACCGATGCCAGCGTGGAAAAATAGATGTTAAACGACGACGACAACGATGATGATGGCGATGACGATGATGATGATGAGTAGAAATGAGAGATGTACGATGAAATAAAAATATAATTCAAATAAATAACAAGTTTTATTAACCCAATAAAGTAAATGCAAGGAAAGATACAATACTGTTCTGAACTCTGAAAAGCAATGATTCATTTTAGAATGCAATAGAAAAAACTTTTTTAGACAACATGTGAATTCCTAAAAATGTTCCAGCCATAATCATTCTACCTTTGAGAGAAATAAGGCCATTTATTTCCAATTTCTTAAAATTGATCTGATTGTTTCATATGAAATCAATATCTTAAAATAGGAGTGGCTGTGTGGTAAGTAGCTTGCTTACCGACCACATGGTCTCGGGTTCAGTCCCACTGCGTGGCACCTTGGGCAAGTGTCTTCTACTATAGCCTCGGGCCGACCAAAGCCTTGTGAGTGGGTTTGGTAGACGGAAACTGAAAGAAGCCTGTCATATATATGTATATATATATATATATATATATATATATATATATATATATATGTGTGTGTGTGTGTGTGTGTGTGTGTGTGTGTGTGTGTGTGTATGTGTGTGTTTGTGTTTGTCCCCCTAGCATTGCTTGACAACCGATGCTGGTGTGTTTGTGTCCCCGTCACTTAGCGGTTTGGCAAAAGAGACCGATAGAATAAGTACTAGGCTTACAAAAAATAAGTCCCGGGGTTGATTTGCTCGACTAAAGGCGGTGCTCCAGCATAGCCGCAGTCAAATAACTGAAACAAGTAAAAGAGAAAAAGAGTATATATTAGTCAAAACATAGTTACCTGTTGTGAAGGATGTGTCGACAGAGTTTTAAGTTTGTCCTGTTCTGCTGTCTCTGCGGTTCTGGTGGCAGTAACTCATACAGAAATACTAAATAGCTGTAATTCTGAGAAAATGGGTTTCCATTTCAAATATATATACAGAAACACACAGACACACACACACACACACACACACATGCATGCGTATATGTGCATTCACACATATATAAACTCAGAAAGAGGCAGGCATGTTTAAGAGCTCCGCCCATTTGGAAACAAATTGGAAAAAAAAAGTCAGTATTTTCTTGGAAAACACTATATATTGATTTACCTACTTATTTGTTTATCTATCTATAAATTATTTTAATCAGAAGTGTGACAAAGCTTCCAAGAACTGCAGGGCAGAGAGAGAGAGAGAGAGAGAGAGAGAGAGAGAGAGAGATAGAGAGAGACTGCTTTTAGGCTATGATGGTGAGGTGTCTTTACAAAATTCAAGTTTGAATTTGGCAAATTCAAGTTTGCTGAAACTTATCTCCTGTCACTCAAAACAACAACTCAAATGAAATAAAGAGTCCATGCATCATAACAACAACACCAAGTGTGTATTTGTGTGTGTGTGTGTGTGTGTGTGTGTGTGTGTGTGTGTGTGTATGTGTGTAGACTTACAATATAGCCTATTGTTAAGAAAATTTTACACAATCATTCAATAAAACTCAAATGGGATAAAGTGTACACACTTCATCCGCCTAAACAATGCAACAGGACCTTGTTACGGGAGAAAATGCTTTCATTTCAAGGATGCGTCTTTATCCCTCAGGGCCAGACATGCTGTTTAACATCTGCAGATCGCCATGTTCTTCAACAAATCCCACTATCAGTTTCCCAGTAATTCCAAGGTTTTGCAACTTGTGACATATGCCATAATCGACCTTGTTGAAAGCCTTGGCAAGTCGAGGTATATCATGTCTACAGCTCACTGGTTTGTTGGCGCAACAGCCCAGTGGTTAGGGCAGCAGACTAACACACCAGCATCGGTTGTCAAGCGATGGTGGGGGGACAAATACAGACACACAAACACACACATATATACACATACATATATACGACAGGCTTCTTTCAGTTTCCGTCTACCAAATTCACTCACAAGGCTTTGGTCGACCTGAGGCTATAGTAGAAGACACTTGCCCAAGGTGCCACGCAGTGGGACTGAACCTGGAAAATGTGGTTGGTAAACAAGCTACTTACCACACAGCCACTCCTGCACCATTGTAAGTTCTATCATGTTATGGTCTGAGAATATTGTTGGTGATACATTTACGTTGTGGATAATTTCCACATTGTTTGTAAAACAGAGGTCCAAGATATTTTTGTGTCTGGTTGAAGAGAATATGATCTGCACCATGAATAGCATTTTCGTAAGATCAAGTGGAGATTCTGCTTGATTTCACTCTTTGTGTGTCATAGCTGGGGATATATTGCTCTCAGACCACCTGATATTGGGAAAGTTGAAGTCACCCATCAGGAATATAGTAGTACGTTGATCCAATTGTATTAGTACTTCTTTTATCGCACCGAGGCTTTCCTCAAATTTTCCATCATGACTTGAGGCATCAGGTGGGTGATATAGTGTGCATATCTCTATATCAAGTTGCTTCAGATATACTATGAGTGTGTCACACACCGAGTTTGAGTTCAATAACAGGGTTAATGGTTAATGAAAAATAATAGAATGTTTGAAGAAAACAGTTGTTGCAAAAGAAATAATCATCACCATTCACCATCATCCAGTGATTTAAATCCGGGTTTTGTCCCCATTAACAAAGGTGGCTGGATCTAACTCAATGCCATAGCAACCACCCTCACACCATCTTCGCTGGTTTTAGGCGGCCTCCCTTCTCAAGCCAGCCTGATTGTCTAATCTCCTCCTCCACCTGTCCCCTCCACTTTTTCCTGGGCCTACCTCTTCCATGGGTTCCCTCAACTGTTAGGGAGTGGCACTTTTTCACGCAGCTATCCTCATTCATTCTCACCACATGTCCAAACCAGCGCAATCGTCTCTCTTGCACACCACTACTGACGCTTCTTATGTTCAGCTTTTCTCTCAAGATACTTACACTCTGACGGGTATGCACATTAACAGTACACATCCAGCGGAGCATACTGGCTTCATTCCTTGCGAGCTTACGCATGTCCTCAGCAGTCACAGCCCATGTTTCACTGCCATCTAGCATGGCTGTTCGTACACATGCGTCATACAGTCTGCCTTTTACCCTGAGTGAGAGTCCCTTTGTTGCCAGCAGAGGTAAGAGCTCTCTAAACTTGGCCCAGGCTATTCTTATTCTAGCAGTTACACTTTCAGCGCACCCACCCCCACTACTAACTTGGTCACTCAGATAGCAGAAGCTATCAACTACCTCTAGTTTTTCTCCCTGGAATGAGATAGAAGTTGTTTCCTGTTTGTTTACAGTGTTTATTGCACCTGAACATCTGCCACATACAAAGACTAACTTTGTAGTTAATCTGCCTTTGATATTGCTGCACCTCTTATGTGTCCATAGCTTGCACCGGGTACATCTTATAGAGTTACTACCTACTCCTTTACTGCATACTGAGCAGGGCCATCTACCTGAAGGGGTTTGTGTTTTATCTACCTTCCTACTTATTAGGATTTTGGTTTTTGCTAGGTTGACTCTAAGGCCCTTCAATTCTAGTCCTTGCTTCCACACCTTAAACTTCTCCTGTTTCTGTGGTTAAGAAGGAAGCTACTTACCAACACACAGCCACTCCTGTGCCTCTATATAAAGACACACTAATTTTCTAGGAATTTCAGCTTTATCATTCAATTGTTGTGCATTGATGCTTGTATATATGTGTGAGGTAAGCAGTGAGAGAGGTTGCATGGGAAGAAAGAGTTAATCAGACAGAGCGAGAGAGAGGGAGAGAGAGAGAGCAGACAATAAATATAAGTGATTGTGTGTGTGTGTGTGTGTGTGTGTGTGTTTTCTATAGAATATGATGTTTCTATGGAGAATGATGTTATCAACCGATTGTGTATCAGACTTTGATTTTATTTTATAGAGTTTATCATCATCATCATCATCATCATCATCATCATCATCATCATCGTTTAACGTCCGCTTTCCATGCTAGCATGGGTTGGACGATTTGACTGAGGTCTGGTGAACCGGATGGCCGCACCAGGCTCCAAAAATTCAGCAAAAGCACAATTAGTGAAAAGGTGGGAAAATATTGCAAAAAGTCAAAAATTAAGCTCTTAATCCCTAAGCCATTATTATCTCAATGAAAACCAATCAAGGTACAAATGGTTTTCAGAGCCTGAACATAGATAAAAACTTTTGTAGGAGGAGGTGAATGGGCCTATGGAAACTGTTTAGAAATCTTTAAGCATCAGTTGTTCTTTATCTGTAATTGTTTTTTTTTTATCTTTTCTTATTTCATTTCAAAGATTATTATTACATACCGCTGTCAGCCTGACCAACTTTAAACATCCCCTTAAATTTTTAATTCTTTTACTTGGGTATATTCGTGCACCTGTCTATAAATGTGTACGTGGATCTGTAAAAACATGTAACTTTCTGAAGACATTACAACTATGGTCATTCTGTCTTTGAAAAGAAATTAAACCATTTATTTCCAACTTCTTAAATTTCTTATTTCGAATCCTAAAAAACAGGATTGTTATACATGAAATGATCATCACTAATATTTTAAAATATCATGTTAGATTCTACTCTCTTCTATGTGGTACCACAAGGACTAAAGGTTACTGAATAACTGAATTTCTTGGATGTCCAATTGTTGCTTTTTAAATTACCATACCACCTTACAAAACTCATTAAAACACTACATACACACACACACACACACACACACACACACACACACACACACATACTTACATACATACATACATACATACATACATACATACATACATATATATATATATATATATATATATATATATATATATATATATATATATATATATATATATATATATGTTGTTGTTGTTGGCACTCCGTCGCTTACGACGTCGAGGGTTCCAGTTGATCCGAACAACGGAACAGCCTGCTCATGAAATTAACGTGCAAGTGGCTGAGCACTCCACAGACACGTGTACCCTTAACGTAGTTCTCGGGGATATTCATCGTGACAGTGTGACAAGGCTGACCCTTTGAATTACAGGCACAACAGAAACAGGAAGTAAGAGTGAGAGAAAGTTGTGGTGGAAGAGTACAGCAGGGTTCGCCACCATCCCCTGCCGGAGCCTTGTGGAGCTTTAGGTGTTTTCGTTCAATAAACACTCACAACGCCCGGTCTGGGAATCGAAACTGCGATCCTACGACTGCGAGTCCGCTGCCCTAACCACTGGGCCATTGCGTCTCTACTTCCAGGCATAGAAACCATGCCACAACAGACAATTGGATTCTGGACAGACACCCCAGCTTGCCAGTCCCTGTCAAATTGTCTAACCGATGCCAGCGTGGAAAAATAGATGTTAAACGACGACGACAACGATGATGATGATGAGTAGAAATGAGAGATGTACGATGAAATAAAAATATAATTCAAATAAATAACAAGTTTTATTAACCCAATAAAGTAAATGCAAGGAAAGATACAATACTGTTCTGAACTCTGAAAAGCAATGATTCATTTTAGAATGCAATAGAAAAAACTTTTTTAGACAACATGTGAATTCCTAAAAATGTTCCAGCCATAATCATTCTACCTTTGAGAGAAATAAGGCCATTTATTTCCAATTTCTTAAAATTGATCTGATTGTTTCATATGAAATCAATATCTTAAAATGGGAGTGGCTGTGTGGTAAGTAGCTTGCTTACCGACCACATGGTCTCGGGTTCAGTCCCACTGCCTGGCACCTTGGGCAAGTGTCTTCTACTATAGCCTCGGGCCGACCAAAGCCTTGTGAGTGGGTTTGGTAGACGGAAACTGAAAGAAGCCCGTCATATATATGTATATATATATATATATATATATATATATATATATATATATGTGTGTGTGTGTGTGTGTATGTGTGTGTTTGTGTTTGTCCCCCTAGCATTGCTTGACAACCGATGCTGGTGTGTTTGTGTCCCCGTCACTTAGCGGTTTGGCAAAAGAGACCGATAGAATAAGTACTAGGCTTACAAAAAATAAGTCCCGGGGTTGATTTGCTCGACTAAAGGCGGTGCTCCAGCATAGCCGCAGTCAAATAACTGAAACAAGTAAAAGAGAAAAAGAGTATATATTAGTCAAAACATAGTTACCTGTTGTGAAGGATGTGTCGACAGAGTTTTAAGTTTGTCCTGTTCTGCTGTCTCTGCGGTTCTGGTGGCAGTAACTCATACAGAAATACTAAATAGCTGTAATTCTGAGAAAATGGGTTTCCATTTCAAATATATATACAGAAACACACAGACACACACACACACACACACACACATGCATGCGTATATGTGCATTCACACATATATAAACTCAGAAAGAGGCAGGCATGTTTAAGAGCTCCGCCCATTTGGAAACAAATTGGAAAAAAAAAGTCAGTATTTTCTTGGAAAACACTATATATTGATTTACCTACTTATTTGTTTATCTATCTATAAATTATTTTAATCAGAAGTGTGACAAAGCTTCCAAGAACTGCAGGGCAGAGAGAGAGAGAGAGAGAGAGAGAGAGAGAGAGACTGCTTTTAGGCTATGATGGTGAGGTGTCTTTACAAAATTCAAGTTTGAATTTGGCAAATTCAAGTTTGCTGAAACTTATCTCCTGTCACTCAAAACAACAACTCAAATGAAATAAAGAGTCCATGCATCATAACAACAACACCAAGTGTGTATTTGTGTGTGTGTGTGTGTGTGTGTGTGTGTGTGTGTGTATGTGTGTAGACTTACAATATAGCCTATTGTTAAGAAAATTTTACACAATCATTCAATAAAACTCAAATGGGATAAAGTGTACACACTTCATCCGCCTAAACAATGCAACAGGACCTTGTTACGGGAGAAAATGCTTTCATTTCAAGGATGCGTCTTTATCCCTCAGGGCCAGACATGCTGTTTAACATCTGCAGATCGCCATGTTCTTCAACAAATCCCACTATCAGTTTCCCAGTAATTCCAAGGTTTTGCAACTTGTGACATATGCCATAATCGACCTTGTTGAAAGCCTTGGCAAGTCGAGGTATATCATGTCTACAGCTCACTGGTTTGTTGGCGCAACAGCCCAGTGGTTAGGGCAGCAGACTAACACACCAGCATCGGTTGTCAAGCGATGGTGGGGGGACAAATACAGACACACAAACACACACATATATACACATACATATATACGACAGGCTTCTTTCAGTTTCCGTCTACCAAATTCACTCACAAGGCTTTGGTCGACCTGAGGCTATAGTAGAAGACACTTGCCCAAGGTGCCACGCAGTGGGACTGAACCTGGAAAATGTGGTTGGTAAACAAGCTACTTACCACACAGCCACTCCTGCACCATTGTAAGTTCTATCATGTTATGGTCTGAGAATATTGTTGGTGATACATTTACGTTGTGGATAATTTCCACATTGTTTGTAAAACAGAGGTCCAAGATATTTTTGTGTCTGGTTGAAGAGAATATGATCTGCACCATGAATAGCATTTTCGTAAGATCAAGTGGAGATTCTGCTTGATTTCACTCTTTGTGTGTCATACCTGGGGATATATTGCTCTCAGACCACCTGATATTGGGAAAGTTGAAGTCACCCATCAGGAATATAGTAGTACGTTGATCCAATTGTATTAGTACTTCTTTTATCGCACCGAGGCTTTCCTCAAATTTTCCATCATGACTTGAGGCATCAGGTGGGTGATATAGTGTGCATATCTCTATATCAAGTTGCTTCAGATATACTATGAGTGTGTCACACACCGAGTTTGAGTTCAATAACAGGGTTAATGGTTAATGAAAAATAATAGAATGTTTGAAGAAAACAGTTGTTGCAAAAGAAATAATCATCACCATTCACCATCATCCAGTGATTTAAATCCGGGTTTTGTCCCCATTAACAAAGGTGGCTGGATCTAACTCAATGCCATAGCAACCACCCTCACACCATCTTCGCTGGTTTTAGGCGGCCTCCCTTCTCAAGCCAGCCTGATTGTCTAATCTCCTCCTCCACCTGTCCCCTCCACTTTTTCCTGGGCCTACCTCTTCCACGGGTTCCCTCAACTGTTAGGGAGTGGCACTTTTTCACGCAGCTATCCTCATTCATTCTCACCACATGTCCAAACCAGCGCAATCGTCTCTCTTGCACACCACTACTGACGCTTCTTATGTTCAGCTTTTCTCTCAAGATACTTACACTCTGACGGGTATGCACATTAACAGTACACATCCAGCGGAGCATACTGGCTTCATTCCTTGCGAGCTTACGCATGTCCTCAGCAGTCACAGCCCATGTTTCACTGCCATGTAGCATGGCTGTTCGTACACATGCGTCATACAGTCTGCCTTTTATCCTGAGTGAGAGTCCCTTTGTTGCCAGCAGAGGTAAGAGCTCTCTAAACTTGGCCCAGGCTATTCTTATTCTAGCAGTTACACTTTCAGTGCACCCACCCCCACTACTAACTTGGTCACCCAGATAGCAGAAGCTATCAACTACCTCTAGTTTTTCTCCCTGGAATGAGATAGAAGTTGTTTCCTGTTTGTTTACAGTGTTTATTGCACCTGAACATCTGCCACATACAAAGACTAACTTTGTAGTTAATCTGCCTTTGATATTGCTGCACCTCTTATGTGTCCATAGCTTGCACCGGGTACATCTTATAGAGTTACTACCTACTCCTTTACTGCATACTGAGCAGGGCCATCTACCTGAAGGGGTTTGTGTTTTATCTACCTTCCTACTTATTAGGATTTTGGTTTTTGCTAGGTTGACTCTAAGGCCCTTCAATTCTAGTCCTTGCTTCCACACCTTAAACTTCTCCTGTTTCTGTGGTTAAGAAGGAAGCTACTTACCAACACACAGCCACTCCTGTGCCTCTATATAAAGACACACTAATTTTCTAGGAATTTCAGCTTTATCATTCAATTGTTGTGCATTGATGCTTGTATATATGTGTGAGGTAAGCAGTGAGAGAGGTTGCATGGGAAGAAAGAGTTAATCAGACAGAGCGAGAGAGAGGGAGAGAGAGAGAGCAGACAATAAATATAAGTGATTGTGTGTGTGTGTGTGTGTGTGTTTTCTATAGAATATGATGTTTCTATGGAGAATGATGTTATCAACCGATTGTGTATCAGACTTTGATTTTATTTTATAGAGTTTATCATCATCATCATCATCATCATCATCATCATCATCATCATCGTTTAACGTCCGCTTTCCATGCTAGCATGGGTTGGACGATTTGACTGAGTTCTGGTGAACCGGATGGCCGCACCAGGCTCCAAAAATTCAGCAAAAGCACAATTAGTGAAAAGGTGGGAAAATATTGCAAAAAGTCAAAAATTAAGCTCTTAATCCCTAAGCCATTATTATCTCAATGAAAACCAATCAAGGTACAAATGGTTTTCAGAGCCTGAACATAGATAAAAACTTTTGTAGGAGGAGGTGAATGGGCCTATGGAAACTGTTTAGAAATCTTTAAGCATCAGTTGTTCTTTATCTGTAATTGTTTTTTTTTTATCTTTTCTTATTTCATTTCAAAGATTATTATTACATACCGCTGTCAGCCTGACCAACTTTAAACATCCCCTTAAATTTTTAATTCTTTTACTTGGGTATATTCGTGCACCTGTCTATAAATGTGTACGTGGATCTGTAAAAACATGTAACTTTCTGAAGACATTACAACTATGGTCATTCTGTCTTTGAAAAGAAATTAAACCATTTATTTCCAACTTCTTAAATTTCTTATTTCGAATCCTAAAAAACAGGATTGTTATACATGAAATGATCATCACTAATATTTTAAAATATCATGTTAGATTCTACTCTCTTCTATGTGGTACCACAAGGACTAAAGGTTACTGAATAACTGAATTTCTTGGATGTCCAATTGTTGCTTTTTAAATTACCATACCACCTTACAAAACTCATTAAAACACTACATACACACACACACACACACACACACACACACACACACATACTTACATACATACATACATACATACATACATACATACATACATACATATATATATATATATATATATATATATATATATATATATATATATATATATATATGTTGTTGTTGGCACTCCGTCGCTTACGACGTCAAGGGTTCCAGTTGATCCGAACAACGGAACAGCCTGCTCATGAAATTAACGTGCAAGTGGCTGAGCACTCCACAGACACGTGTACCCTTAACGTAGTTCTCGGGGATATTCATCGTGACAGTGTGACAAGGCTGACCCTTTGAATTACAGGCACAACAGAAACAGGAAGTAAGAGTGAGAGAAAGTTGTGGTGGAAGAGTACAGCAGGGTTCGCCACCATCCCCTGCCGGAGCCTTGTGGAGCTTTAGGTGTTTTCGTTCAATAAACACTCACAACGCCCGGTCTGGGAATCGAAACTGCGATCCTACGACTGCGAGTCCGCAGCCGTAACCACTGGGCCATTGCGTCTCTACTTCCAGGCATAGAAACCATGCCACAACAGACAATTGGATTCTGGACAGACACCCCAGCTTGCCAGTCCCTGTCAAATTGTCTAACCGATGCCAGCGTGGAAAAATAGATGTTAAACGACGACGACAACGATGATGATGATGAGTAGAAATGAGAGATGTACGATGAAATAAAAATATAATTCAAATAAATAACAAGTTTTATTAACCCAATAAAGTAAATGCAAGGAAAGATACAATACTGTTCTGAACTCTGAAAAGCAATGATTCATTTTAGAATGCAATAGAAAAAACTTTTTTAGACAACATGTGAATTCCTAAAAATGTTCCAGCCATAATCATTCTACCTTTGAGAGAAATAAGGCCATTTATTTCCAATTTCTTAAAATTGATCTGATTGTTTCATATGAAATCAATATCTTAAAATAGGAGTGGCTGTGTGGTAAGTAGCTTGCTTACCGACCACATGGTCTCGGGTTCAGTCCCACTGCCTGGCACCTTGGGCAAGTGTCTTCTACTATAGCCTCGGGCCGACCAAAGCCTTGTGAGTGGGTTTGGTAGACGGAAACTGAAAGAAGCCCGTCATATATATGTATATATATATATATATATATATATATATATATATATATGTGTGTGTGTGTGTGTGTGTGTGTGTGTGTGTGTGTGTGTGTATGTGTGTGTTTGTGTTTGTCCCCCTAGCATTGCTTGACAACCGATGCTGGTGTGTTTGTGTCCCCGTCACTTAGCGGTTTGGCAAAAGAGACCGATAGAATAAGTACTAGGCTTACAAAAAATAAGTCCCGGGGTTGATTTGCTCGACTAAAGGCGGTGCTCCAGCATAGCCGCAGTCAAATAACTGAAACAAGTAAAAGAGTAAAAGAGTATATATTAGTCAAAACATAGTTACCTGTTGCGAAGGATGTGTCGACAGAGTTTTAAGTTTGTCCTGTTCTGCTGTCTCTGCGGTTCTGGTGGCAGTAACTCATACAGAAATACTAAATAGCTGTAATTCTGAGAAAATGGGTTTCCATTTCAAATATATATACAGAAACACACAGACACACACACACACACACACACACATGCATGCGTATATGTGCATTCACACATATATAAACTCAGAAAGAGGCAGGCATGTTTAAGAGCTCCGCCCATTTGGAAACAAATTGGAAAAAAAAAGTCAGTATTTTCTTGGAAAACACTATATATTGATTTACCTACTTATTTGTTTATCTATCTATAAATTATTTTAATCAGAAGTGTGACAAAGCTTCCAAGAACTGCAGGGCAGAGAGAGAGAGAGAGAGAGAGAGAGAGAGAGAGAGATAGAGAGAGACTGCTTTTAGGCTATGATGGTGAGGTGTCTTTACAAAATTCAAGTTTGAATTTGGCAAATTCAAGTTTGCTGAAACTTATCTCCTGTCACTCAAAACAACAACTCAAATGAAATAAAGAGTCCATGCATCATAACAACAACACCAAGTGTGTATTTGTGTGTGTGTGTGTGTGTGTGTGTGTGTGTGTGTGTGTGTGTATGTGTGTAGACTTACAATATAGCCTATTGTTAAGAAAATTTTACACAATCATTCAATAAAACTCAAATGGGATAAAGTGTACACACTTCATCCGCCTAAACAATGCAACAGGACCTTGTTACGGGAGAAAATGCTTTCATTTCAAGGATGCGTCTTTATCCCTCAGGGCCAGACATGCTGTTTAACATCTGCAGATCGCCATGTTCTTCAACAAATCCCACTATCAGTTTCCCAGTAATTCCAAGGTTTTGCAACTTGTGACATATGCCATAATCGACCTTGTTGAAAGCCTTGGCAAGTCGAGGTATATCATGTCTACAGCTCACTGGTTTGTTGGCGCAACAGCCCAGTGGTTAGGGCAGCAGACTAACACACCAGCATCGGTTGTCAAGCGATGGTGGGGGGACAAATACAGACACACAAACACACACATATATACACATACATATATACGACAGGCTTCTTTCAGTTTCCGTCTACCAAATTCACTCACAAGGCTTTGGTCGACCTGAGGCTATAGTAGAAGACACTTGCCCAAGGTGCCACGCAGTGGGACTGAACCTGGAAAATGTGGTTGGTAAACAAGCTACTTACCACACAGCCACTCCTGCACCATTGTAAGTTCTATCATGTTATGGTCTGAGAATATTGTTGGTGATACATTTACGTTGTGGATAATTTCCACATTGTTTGTAAAACAGAGGTCCAAGATATTTTTGTGTCTGGTTGAAGAGAATATGATCTGCACCATGAATAGCATTTTCGTAAGATCAAGTGGAGATTCTGCTTGATTTCACTCTTTGTGTGTCATACCTGGGGATATATTGCTCTCAGACCACCTGATATTGGGAAAGTTGAAGTCACCCATCAGGAATATAGTAGTACGTTGATCCAATTGTATTAGTACTTCTTTTATCGCACCGAGGCTTTCCTCAAATTTTCCATCATGACTTGAGGCATCAGGTGGGTGATATAGTGTGCATATCTCTATATCAAGTTGCTTCAGATATACTATGAGTGTGTCACACACCGAGTTTGAGTTCAATAACAGGGTTAATGGTTAATGAAAAATAATAGAATGTTTGAAGAAAACAGTTGTTGCAAAAGAAATAATCATCACCATTCACCATCATCCAGTGATTTAAATCCGGGTTTTGTCCCCATTAACAAAGGTGGCTGGATCTAACTCAATGCCATAGCAACCACCCTCACACCATCTTCGCTGGTTTTAGGCGGCCTCCCTTCTCAAGCCAGCCTGATTGTCTAATCTCCTCCTCCACCTGTCCCCTCCACTTTTTCCTTGGCCTACCTCACTTTCATGCTCCATTTACCTCAAATGCAAGCACCCTCCTAAGAACATGTTCCTCATCCCTCCTCTATACATGCCCATACCACTGCACTCCATTTGCCCTTGCCAACCGTTCCACCGATTCTTCCAACCCCAGCAACCCATCAAGAAATAAAAGGTTGTTTATTTACATTTTATGTTAATCTTTCACCTGTTTCATTCATTTGTCTGTGACCATGCAGAGGCATCACCTTGAAGGGTTTTAATCAAACAAATCAACCTCTGAATTAAATTAAGTCTGGCACATATTCTGTTGGCCTTCCCCCCAACTCCAAGCTGCTTATTAACAGGGTTGCAAACAAACCAACATTGGTTGTCAAGTGGTGATAGTGGTGGTACAAAAGAACATGAAGACATGCACAAAAGGTTTTGTCTTGCATGTACTTGGTGACCCCTGTTAGTGCTGGTGACCCCTGTCAGTGCAGGTGACACTTAAAATCATCCAGTCCACACTGTAAAGTGGTTGGCGTTCTGAAGGGCATCCATGTGTAGAAACCATGTCAAAGGTGACCTTGCCTGTGCTTGTGCCACATAAAAGGGTACTAAATCCATTCTGTTGAGTGGTTGGTGTTAGAAATGGTATCTAGCTGTAAAAATATGGCCAAAACAGTCACTGCTAGCCAAAACTGGCAAAAATCTGGCCAAAACACAAGATTGCTGCTGGCTTTGGCCTGACCAACTTTTGTGGTACTGTCCCACTATGCTAGCATAGAAGATGGACTTTAAATGTTGATGATGATGATGATGATGATGATGGTGTGTTTGTATACAGTTTCTAGAAGAGCCATTCTGAAGGGTTTGGTCAGACTGGGACTATAGTAGAGTGGGATTGAACTTGAAACCATGTGTTTACAACGTGAGCCTTGCCTGTGCCTACTTTATTCTTTTACTTGATTCAGTAATTTTGACTGCAGCCATGCTGGAGCACTGCCTTTAGTTGAATCGACCCCAGGACTTGTTCTTTGTAAGCCTAGTACTTATTCTATCGGTTTCTTTTGCTGAACTGCTAAGTTACAGGGATGTAAACACACCAACATCAGTTGTCTAATGATGTTGGGGGAACAAACACAGACACACAAATACATACATACATGTATATATATATATATATATATATATATATATATATATATATATATATATATATATATATGAATATATATATATATATATATATATATATATTTATGTATATGAATATATATATATATATATTCATATTCATATATATATATATATATGAATATATATATATATATGCTGGACTACTGAAATCTACAAGTTCTTTTTATTCTCTCTCAGTTTATTTTCTCTTATTCCTTTCTGATGAAGAGTGTAGGCTTGAAATGTAAAAGAGCATCAAACTAATACACTTGCTTGTTGTTCATACACCTGTTTTCGCCTTTTGTTTTTCTATAAATTTCAACTATATATATATATATATATATGTATATGTACATATATATACGACCAGGCTTCTTTCAGTTTCTGTTTACCAAATCCATTCACATGGTTTTGGTCAGCCTAAGTCTATAGTAGAAGACACTAGCCCAAAATTCTATGCAGTAGGACTGAACCTGAAACCATGTGGTTGGGAAGCGAGCCTCTTACCACATAGCCACTCCTTTTTCAGGACAAATTTTCATGGAAAATAACTTCATATTATTCCTTGGATTTGATAGTCATTGCCATCATCAACATCATTTTTACATCTGCTTTCTTTATTTGGAATGCTTTGATTGAAACTTATTTGAGGCACTGTTCTATGACAAGATATCCTTCCTGACTCCAACTCTTTCAAATATTCATCACATTCATTCGGTTCTCATTGTGCCTTGTGGCACTTGAGGCGACAGCAAGATCATTCCACTTTCTAACACAGAAAGTGTCCTTAACAGCTTGTCCCATTGTTAACCTTCTGCTTTTAAGATCTTTTCTTGTTGTTCTCCACTGCATTTCCTTTGGTCGGCCACATCTTTTACTTTGTGGAACCCAAAAGCGATCCTTGTTTCAATAGTTCCTCTTAATGCTCTTTCAAATAAGGCACTTTTTATTCTACAGGTATTCATACATCAAAACCAGTGAGTGATGCAGCATATAGTTTATGTGATACATAAACAAATAACACAGTTGCTTCCATGGTTTCTATGTGAAGACACAAAAACAAACACACACACAAAAGAATCCATCCACAACCCAAGGCTATATAGACCAGGTATGTTATAGCTCAGCCCAAGGCTATTAACCAAGGATGTTATAACTCAGCCCAAAGCTATAGACCAGGTGTGATATTGCGCAGTTCAAGGCTATAGACCAGGTATGTTATAACTCAGCCCAAGGCTATATATGGACCAGGTATGTTATAGCTCAGCCTAAGGCAATCAACCAAGTATGTTATAGCTCAGCCCAAAGCTATAGACCAGGTGTGATATTTATTTCTTTATTGCCCACAGAGGGCTAAACATAGAAGGGACAAACAAGGACAGACAAAGGGTTTCAGTTGATTACACTGACCCCAGTGTGTAACTGGTACTTATTTAATTGACCCTGAAAGGATGAAAGGCAAAGTCGACCTCGGCGGAATTTGAACTCAAAACGTAAAGGCAGACAAAATACCACTAGGCATTTCGCCTGGCGTGCTAACGATTCTGCCAGCTCGCCTCCCTATAAACCAGGTATGTTATTGCTGAGCCCAAGGCTATCAACTTGGTGCCCTCATCTGCCAAGCTGCAGAGTAGTACAGGTCATGCTGAAAGAATAACTTTTCAAATTTTGTTCTTATTGTAGTGAGTGTCACAGTCTGCAAGGTGTTTTATATATGTATTTTATATGTAATAATTAAATTGTCTATTATCCACTTTATTGTGTTTTGATATGTGTATTATCCCGTTGGTGGAGGCGCAATGGCCCAATGGTTAGGGCAGCGGACTCGCAGTCGTAGGATCGCGGTTTCGATTCGTAGACAGGGCATTGTAAGTGTTTATTGAGCGAAAACACCTAAAGCTCCACGAGGCTCGAGCAGGGGATGGTGGCGAACCCTGCTGTACTCTTTCACCACAACTGTCTCTCACTCTTACTTCCTGTTTCTGTTGTGCCTGTAATTCAAAGGGCCAGCCTTGTCACACTGTGTCACGCTGAATATCCCCGAGAACTATGTTAAGGGTACACGTCTGTGGAGTGCTCAGCCACTTGCACGTTAATTTCATGAGCAGGCTGTTCTGTTGATCGGATCGACTGGAACTCTCGACGTCGTAACTGATGGAGTGCCAACAATTATCTCGTTGGTATATGGAAACATTTTCTTATGTGAAACCCATTGGCAGAACGATAAAAATTGGGAACTGCTGCTGTAGAACAACTTCTCAAAGTGCCATGCTGTGGGATCAAACTCTTGTACAATATTGTAAGATTTATATTTATTCTACTTTCAATGTCAATTTTTTTTTGGGTGGGGGGTATACTCTTTTTCTTTTACTTGTTTCAGTCTTTTTGACTGTGGCCATGCTGGAGCACCGCCTTTAGTCGAGCAAATCAACCCCAGGACTTATTCTTTGGAAGCCTAGTACTTATTCTATCGGTCTCTTTTGCCAAACCGCTAAGTTACGGGGACGTAAACACACCAGCATTGGTTGTCAAGCGATGTTGTGGGGGACAAACACAGACACAAACATATGCACACACATACATATATATATATATATATATATATATATATATATATATATATATACATATATATATGCATATATATATATATATATATATATATATATATATATATACATATATATATGCATATATATATATATATATATATATATATATATATCATCATCATCATCATCATCGTTTAATGTCCGCTTTCCATGCTAGCATGGGTTGGACGATTCGACTGAGGACTGGTGCAACCGGATGGCTACACCAGGCTCCAATCTAATTTGGCAGAGTTTCTACAGCTGGATGCCCTTCCTAACGCCAACCACTCAGAGAGTGTAGTGGGTGCTTTTATGTGTCACCCGCAAGAAAACGGCCACGCTCGAAATGGTGTCTTTTATGTGCCACCCGCACAAGAGCCAGTCCAGGGGCACTGGCAACGATCTTGCTTGAAAACCCTACAAGGCCAGTCAGGCGGTACTGGCAACGGTCATGCTCAGGATGGTACATCTTATGTGCCACCCGCACAAGAGCCAGTTCAGGGGCACTGGCAATGATCTCACTTGGCTTGCCGGGTCTTCTCACGCACAGCACATTTCCAAAGGTCTCGGTCAGTAGTCATCGCCTCGGTGAGGCCCAATGTTCGAAGGTCTTGCCTCACCACCTCAGCCCAGGTCTTCCTGGGCCTACCTCTTCCACGGGTTCCCTCAACTGTTAGGGAGTGACACTTTTTCACGCAGCTATCCTCATTCATTCTCACCACATGTCCAAACCAGCGCAATTGTCTCTCTTGCACACCACTACTGACGCTTCTTATGTTCAGCTTTTCTCTCAAGATACTTACACTCTGACGGGTATGCACATTTACATTACACATCCAGCGGAGCATACTGGCTTCATTCCTTGCGAGCTTACGCATGTCCTCAGCAGTCACAGCCCATGTTTCACTGCCATGTAGCATGGCTGTTCGTACACATGCGTCATACAGTCTGCCTTTTACCCTGAGTGAGAGTCCCTTTGTTGCCAGCAGAGGTAAGAGCTCTCTAAACTTGGCCCAGGCTATTCTTATTCTAGCAGTTACACTTTCAGCACATCCCACCCCCACTACTAACTTGGTCACCCAGATAGCAGAAGCTATCAACTACCTCTAGTTTTTCTCCCTGGAATGAGATAGAAGTTGTTTCCTGTTTGTTTACAGTGTTTATTGCACCTGAACATCTGCCACATACAAAGACTAACTTTGTAGTTAATCTGCCTTCGATATTGCTGCACCTCTTATGTGTCCATAGCTTGCACTGGGTACATCTTATAGAGTTACTACCTACTCCTTTACTGCATACTGAGCAGGGCCATCTACCTGAAGGGGTTTGTGTTTTATCTACCTTCCTACTTATTAGGATTTTGGTTTTTGCTAGGTTGACTCTAAGGCCCTTCAATTCTAGTCCTTGCTTCCACACCTTAAACTTCTCCTGTTTCTGTGGTTAAGAAGGAAGCTACTTACCAACACACAGCCACTCCTGTGCCTCTATATAAAGACACACTAATTTTCTAGGAATTTCAGCTTTATCATTCAATTGTTGTACATTGATGCTTGTATATATGTGTGAGGTAAGCAGTGAGAGAGGTTGCATGGGAAGAAAGAGTTAATCAGACAGAGCGAGAGAGAGGGAGAGAGAGAGAGCAGACAATAAATATAAGTGATTGTGTGTGTGTGTGTGTGTGTGTGTGTGTGTGTTTTCTATAGAATATGATGTTTCTATGGAGAATGATGTTATCAACCGATTGTGTATCAGACTTTGATTTTATTTTATAGAGTTTATCATCATCATCATCATCATCGTTTAACGTCCGCTTTCCATGCTAGCATGGGTTGGACGATTTGACTGAGGTCTGGTGAACCGGATGGCCGCACCAGGCTCCAAAAATTCAGCAAAAGCACAATTAGTGAAAAGGTGGGAAAATATTGCAAAAAGTCAAAAATTAAGCTCTTAAACCCTAAGCCATTATTATCTCAATGAAAACCAATCAAGGTACAAATGGTTTTCAGAGCCTGAGCATAGATAAAAACTTTTGTAGGAGGAGGTGAATAGGCCTATGGAAACTGTTTAGAAATCTTTAAGCATCAGTTGTTCTTTATCTGTAATTGTTTTTTTTTTATCTTTTCTTATTTCATTTCAAAGATTATTATTACATACCGCCGTCAGCCTGACCAACTTTAAACATCCCCTTAAATTTTTAATTCTTTTACTTGGGTATATTCGTGCACCTGTCTATAAATGTGTACGTGGATCTGTAAAAACATGTAACTTTCTGAAGACATTACAACTATGGTCATTCTGTCTTTGAAAAGAAATTAAACCATTTATTTCCAACTTCTTAAATTTCTTATTTCGAATCCTAAACAACAGGATTGTTATACATGAAATGATCATCACTAATATTTTAAAATATCATGTTAGATTCTACTCTCTTCTATGTGGTACCACAAGGACTAAAAGTTACTGAATAACTGAATTTCTTGGATGTCCAATTGTTGCTTTTTAAATTACCATACCACCTTACAAAACTCATTAAAACATACTTACATACATACATACATACATACATACATACATACATACATACATATATATATATATATATATATATATATATATATATATATATATATATATGTTGTTGTTGTTGGCACTCCGTCGCTTACGACGTCGAGGGTTCCAGTTGATCCGAACAACGGAACAGCCTGCTCATGAAATTAACGTGCAAGTGGCTGAGCACTCCACAGACACGTGTACCCTTAACGTAGTTCTCGGGGATATTCATCGTGACACAGTGTGACAAGGCTGACCCTTTGAATTACAGGCACAACAGAAACAGGAAGAAAGAGTGAGAGAAAGTTGTGGTGGAAGAGTACAGCAGGGTTCGCCACCATCCCCTGCCGGAGCCTTGTGGAGCTTTAGGTGTTTTCGTTCAATAAACACTCACAACGCCCGGTCTGGGAATCGAAACTGCGATCCTACGACTGCGAGTCCGCTGCCCTAACCACTGGGCCATTGCGTCTCTACTTCCAGGCATAGAAACCATGCCACAACAGACAATTGGATTCTGGACAGACTCCCCAGAAATGAAACAGCATATCGGTGACCCACCTTTATATTTGTTGTTCATTTCATTTCAAGATTTCATTAATAATCAAAATTAAACGGAGAACTGAATTATGGCAAGGAGAGTCTAGCAAAAAAAAAAAATGGCAAGATAAAGCCAGAGATTTTGTTTTTGTGTGTGATTGAATTATTGTTTGTCTGTTGGTCAGCAATGCATTGTGGGTAGCAAAACAGGGTGTCTTGAACTTAATACTCAGGCATATGCTATGAATACAGGCTATATTGAATTACTAAATGTTACAATACATATAGAACAAGAGCACTCAGAAAGCAAACCTCTGCCAAGGCAACACCAATGTCATCTCAATGATTAGCCAGAGATAATTTTTAAAATGCGAATATCTGAAATAAATTTAACTGCTCTTACAAGCGGGAATGCTAAAAATGAACCCAACCACTCTCAAAAATTAAGTAAAAAAACAGGAAAAAGAATCCAGAACCCTTGTCTAATACTGGATCGATCCCAAAATCAAATGAGTTCATGCTAGTCATGAGGCCAAACATCTCTGAAAGTTTCATCCAAATCCATCCAGCGATTCTTGAGATATTTTGTCCACGGATAAACAAACAAACAAACACAACTGAAAACAATACCTCCACCTTCGCTAAGGTGGCGGTATGCTGAGACCCCCTTCGGTCATGACTGACCATGGGATTGCACCTAGAAAGTTACCCTCCCAGGCACAAGTCCGGGCAAGTTTGTTTTATGGAAGACCAGCAGTCTCCCATGCACACCGGCCTCCCCTCTCCACACCACCAGTGTTATCCAAGGGAAAGGCAAAGGGGCCAATACAGCTTGGCACCTGTGACATTGCAACTCATTTCTACAGCTGAGTGAACTGGGTCAATGTGAAATAAAGTGTCTTGCTCAAGAACACAACATGCAGCCCGGTCTGGGATTCGAACTCACAACCTCACAATCGCAAGCTCAACGCTCTAACCACTGAGCCATGTGCCTTCACAGGTGGCAGTATAGGTGTTAATTAACTTCTGAACTGAGTGGTTTTTACCAATTATGAGCCACAAAGCAAACATAGGAGAAATAAAGATGAACACAAGTGTTTTGTTTGTTTTTTTTTTTTTTTTGTTTGCTCTTTTTTTAATCGAGAATGTGTTATCAGCATTAACTGATATCAATCTGACAAAAAGAAAATTTTGGAGGTCATAGAGGTGATAGAGAGATAGGTCTTAATGTGTGACACAAGTGTTAATATCTTATACTTTAGCCTTGTCTCGACTATAACATTAAAATACATTCAGTGGTGAGGCTCCAGCTTGGGAGTCCTGGAGTTGTTGAGTACAGGGAGTCACCCTTTAATTACTATTAATCTCGGTCCAATCTGACCCGGAACACTAAGTACCTACCAGGGTCCCATCTATTTTTGAGAGTGGTCAGGTTCATTTTTAGTATTCTCGTTTGTTAGAGCAGTCAAGTTTATTTCAGATATTCTCATTTTAAAAATCATCTCTGGCAAATCGTTGAGAGGACATTGGTATTGCCTTGGTGGAGGTTTGCAATCTGTGAGTCCTTTTGTTCTATATGTATTGTAATTTTATATATATATATGTAATTTTTAGGCGCAGGAGTGGCTGTGTGGTAAGTAGCTTGCTTACCAACCACATGGTTCCGGGTTCAGTCCCACTGCATGGCACCTTGGGCAAGTGTCTTCTACTATAGCCTCAGGCCGACCAAAGCCTTGCGAGTAGATTTGGAAGACGGAAACTGAAAGAAGCCCGTCGTATATATGTATATATATATATATATATATATATATATATATATATATGTGTGTGTGTTTGTGTACCTGTGTTTGTGTGCCTGTGTTTGTTCCCCCACCACCACCACCACCACCATTCTGCAATAGCCAGTTGACTATGTTATAGGGGTCTCTTATCTTTAAACTGAAACTATGCAACAAATTTGTATGATAGCAAGTAGATTACAAGAGAATTGGAGGGTGAAAATTATAACTAGATCATGTTAAAGAGTTAAAGTGTGGCCCTTCCATTTGTTTCCCCACCAGACCCCACAAAAAATAGATATTGCCAACAGCAGACCCAAAGGCCCTGCATTTCCAATAGTTTCTTTTTTATAATATCAGGAATTATCACATGCTATACTATTCCAATATAATCTATTCTGGCTTATAGCCTACAAGATGAAAAGTGCTTCCCCGAGACAGACTGCCCCTAGCACCCTCCCTCCCCCAGGGTCAACGAAATAAGTACCAGTTGAGCACTGGGGTTGTCTTTGTGCTTATAATACAAAGGAATAAGTGAATAATTAATAGCTTGGGTAATATTTGGACCTGAGGATTTTTGGTAGTACAAAAGGGGTAAATATAAAACACCTTAACCCTTTTGTTACCCTTTTATATATTTTAACCCTTTTGTTACCCTATTTCTGTTGAGATGCTTTGTGTTACTTTCAATTAGTTTTAAATATAACAAAGAATTTAGTAAAATAACTTTGTTATCATTAAGCTGATGTTAGGAACATAAATTGTGACTAAGGTTTGTTTAGTGAAAGATTTTAATTCAGAACTTTTGAAAACAAGACATTTGTACTACAGAGCCAGAGCTGGTTTCAGCCGGGTTAATATCGAAAAGGTTAAGAATTGTTTCTCTATTATATAGTTTAACCTTTTCGTTACCATATTTCTTTTGAGATGCTCTGTATTTCTTTCAATTAATTTTAAATATAACAAAGAATTTACTAAAATAACTTAGTTATTATTAAGCTAGTGTTAGGAACATAAATTGTGACTAAGGTTTGGTGGAAATGAAATGAAAATAGAGTTCAGTTATTTTGTTAAGGTTATCTCTACAGAAATTATAGCCAGTGTTGATTTTTTTGCTACAACTTTTTGTAAACAAACAAAGAGATCATCATTAGTTTACGTCCGCTTTCCACTGGCAACGACCACATTCGAATGTTATTTTTCATGTGCCACCAGCATGTGTCTGTAAGGCGACACTGGCAACGATCATGCTTGAATGGTGCTTTCCACGTGTCATTGGCATGGGAGCCAATCCGTGGCCTTAGCAACGATCACGCCCGGATGTACTTGGGTAATGAGTGTATAATGCCAAAAATAGGCTTCGATCCCATTGTGTGTTTACATCTGATGTCTTGATATGAAATGTTGTTGCAAAAAATTAGTACTGGCTATAATTTCTATAGAATACCCACAGAAATAACCTTGGCAAAATAATGTAAAATGCACTGCTAACACAGTAGGACGTGGTGTTGACTTATAAAACCATTTATTATACTTTATTGTATATTTTGGTTGCATAACAAAATACCATGTATCTACAAATCATTAGAGTTCAGTCGTTAAAAAAAAAATGTCTGATATTTAATGAAAGTCTTCTGTAAAATAATTGTATTTATATGTATATTTTTTGTAGGTGGTGCAGTTGGTGGATTAGCAGCATCTGGAATGGCTAAGAATTTTAAACCTGTTTCTCAGATCTTTTATGAAATGTCAGAAGAAAAAAAGGAGTTGTTATGCTCAAAAGTTAAATATGCATTAGTGAATGCGGCTGTTCCGTTCGGTCCTAGTCTCATACATTATGTGCAGTCCCATCCAAGTGTCTCTAATGAACTGATAAACATTATGAGAAAATTTGTTACCAGTGTACTTGGTATGAACTTAAAAGCATGACACATCGATATGTTACAAAATCTTGGTTAATTTTTTTTTGAAGATTTTGAATTTTTTTGTTTTGCTATATGAGCCAGTCCCCTCCATAATTATCATCAGTGAGTACTGTTCATCTATTTTGACCCTCCGCTGTACCTTGCGGGTGTGTCCTGAGACATATCAACCACCAACTCTCTCACGCTCCCTATTTCTATCTTTCTCTCTCAGTCTCTCTTTCTCTCCTTTCTTCTCCAACTGGAATATCCTTGTATCCCTTCTCCAGCAAGCTACCTATCTCTGTCCCTCTCTCATTCTTTTAGCCTTTCATCAACTGATACTAAGCCAGCCCCTTCAATACTACTCTCACCTTCTAGTTGAGGGGTCTTTGTCTGGCAAGTTATATTGTGATCTCAATGGTGCTGGTGCCACATAAAAAGCACCCAGTACACTCTGTAGAGTGGTTGGCGTTAGGAAGGACATCCATCCATACAAATCATGTCAAAACAGACAATAGAGTTTGGCACAACCCTCTGCCTTTCCAGCTCTGGTCAAACCGCCCAACTCATGCCAGTATGGAAAATGGATGTTAAATGATAACGATGTGTTTGGCAAAGGAGACTGATAGAATAAGTACCAGGCTTACAAAGATTAAGCCCTGGGGTAGATTTGTTTGACTAAAAGGGATACTCCAGCATGGCCGCAGTCAAATGACTGAAAAAAGTAAAAAGTGTAAAAGAAAGCCTGGTACATATTCTGTTGGTCTCTTTTGCTGAACTGCTACATTCTCCTTCACACTTTATCTATAATGTTCTCCCCCATTCACTTGTTTTTATGTCATTCTCTAACACCATCAATGAACTATTGTGTATCATATTTGCATGAGCACAAATATGTTGAAAGTGTTTATATATATATATTTTTTTTTTCTAATGTTTTTCTAAGGAATTCTTGCATTCAAGAAAAAACACACACATCTGAGTTTGTTGTAAGTTAATCTTCACATAGAAATGTGACTTCCTTTTGGAATTTTGAAATTTCCTTTTGGAATTTTGAAATTTTCCCTGAGGAATGCCAGTGCCCCTGGACTGGCTCTAGTGCGGGTGGCACATAAGATGTACCAACTTGAGCGTGACCGTTGTCAGTACCGCCTGACTGGCCTTTGTAGGGTCTTCGAGGATGATGAAATACTTGTTTAACCGGTTTCGAATATGGAAATTTGGATTTTGTTTCTGTAATTGAATTGATTGGTGTGAAGACAGCTGTCGGCTGGAATTTCTCTGTATGAAATTGAATGTTTTTAAATAAATAACACCTGTAAATAATTTTTATCCATTTTCTTACTTTTCTCATTCATAAAGTCTTTTTAATTAATTACCTACATGTTTCAGTGATAAACTAATATACTTGGTTTTCAAAAAATCCCAGACCAACCTCCTCCGCCCGGATATATCTCCAACAATAACTCTTTGCTAGAGTGGGCCATGGTGCCCCATATATGATTATAAGACTTCACCATGTGGTGCTATTGAGTTAGACATGGCCTGGGGCTATACTGGCCGAAACCTATCAAAGTTATCAAAGTTTTATATATGTATATATTATCATCATCATCATCGTCATTTAATGTCAGCTTTCCATGCTGGCATGGGTTGGACGGTTTGACTGGGGACTGGAGAGCCAGAGGCTGCACCAGGCACCAATTTGATCTGGCAGAGTTTCTACAGCTGGATGCCCTTCCTAATGCCAACCACTCTGAGAGTGTAGTGGGTGCTTTTACGTGTCACCAGCACGAGGGCCAGTCATGCGGTACTGGCAACGGCCACGCTCAAAATGGTGCATCTCATGTGCCACCCGCACAAGAACCAGTCCAGATATATATATATATATATATATATATATATATATATATATATATATATATATATATACGACGGGCTTCTTTCAGATTCTGTCTACCAAATTCACTCACAAGGCTTTGGTCGGCCAGAGGCTATAGCAGAAGACACTTGCCCAAGGTGCCACGCAGTGGGACTGAACCTGGAACCATGTGGTTGGTAAGCAAGCTACTTACCACACAGCTTTGCGAAACATTAACGAATTCCAACATGTCTATCATTAATTCTGATATATTCTAAATACACTTTCTATTTGTTGTCTAGTTCCTGTGTGGAGGCGCAATGGCCCAGTGGTTAGGGCAGTGGACTCATGGTCATAGGATCGCGGTTTTGATTCCCAGACCGGGCGTTGTGAGTGTTTATTGAGTGAAAACACCTAAAGCTCCACGAGGCTCCGGCAGGGGATGGTGGCGAACCCTGCTGTACTCTTCCACCAGTGGAGTGCTCAGCCACTTGCATGTTAATTTCACAAGCAGGCTGTTCCGTTGATCGGTTCAACTGGAACCCTCGACGTCGTAAGCGACAGAGTGCCAACAACTAGTTCCTGTAGAAACAGATGATTTTTGACAAACTGGTGCAAGAATTTGGACAAAATCTTCCACACAAAATGTATTTCCACTCATCTTGCTCCTTTCACACCATCCTTGTGAAAATTATGCCTGAAAATTAATTTTGTATTAAATAAAACTGATATTAGAAAAAAGGAATAAAACAGATAAACATTGACCTCCATGGGGCTTCTGGTTTGATCCTTGTGTGTTGCACCATGGGTCAATGTCTCCTAATTGAAGCCGAGGTTGATCAGTGCCATGTGAGTGAACTTTGGTACACAGAAACTATAGAGAAGCCCATCACATACATGTGTATATATTCTTTTATTCTTTTACTTGTTTCAGTCATTTGACTGTGGCCATGCTGGAGCACCACCTTTATAGTCGAGCAAACCGACCCCAGGACTTATTCTTTCTAAGCTTAGTACTTATTCTTTCGGTCGCTTTTGCTGAACCGCTAAGTTACGGGGACGTAAACACACCAGCATCAGTTGTCAAGTGATGTTGCGGGGACAAACACAGACACACACACACACACAGAGACACAGACACACACAGATACACACACACACACACACACACACATATAGATATATACGATGGGTTTCTTTCAGTTTCCATCCACCAAATCTACTCACAAGGCTTTGGTTGGCCATAACATGATAGAACTTAGAATGGCGCAGGAGTGGTTGTGTGGTACGAAGATTGCTTCCCAACCACATGGTTCTGGGATCAGTCCCACTGCGTGGCACCTTGCGCAAGTCTTCTACTATAGACTCGGGCTGACCAAAGCCTTGTGAGAGGATTTGGAAACTGAGAGAAGCCCATCAAGTATATATGTGGGTGTGTGTGTGTGTGTGTGCATGTGTGTGTGTGTGTGTGAGTTTCTCCTCTCCTACCATCGCTTGACAACCGGTGTTGGTGTGTTTCTGTCCCTGTAACTTACTGATAGAATAAGTACCAGGCTTATGAAGAATAAGTCTTGTGGTCAATTTCTTTGACTAAAGGTGGTGCTCCAGCATGGCCGCAGTCAGATGACTGAAACAAACAAAGAAAAAACAAACAAACAGAAAAAGTATTTTTAATTCCCTTTCATTTTTGATATCATAGGTGTTTGCTATGCCTTGTGGCCATTGCCAGTACCACCTGACTGGCCTTCATAGGATTTTCGAGTGAGATCGTTGCCAGTGCCCCTGGACTGGCTCTTGTGTGGGTGGCACATAAAAGACACCATTTTGAGCGTGGCCGTTGCCAGTACTGCCTGACTGGCCGTCGTAGGACTTTCGAGCGAGATCGTTGCCAGTGCCCCTGGACTAGCTCTTGTGTGGGTGGCACATAAAAGACACCATTTTGAGCGTGGCCGTTGCCAGTACCGCCTGACTGGCTCTCGTGCGGGTGACACGTAAAAGCACTCACTACACTCTCTGAGTGGTTGGCGTTAGGAAGGGCATCCAGCTGTAGAAACTCTGCCAAATTTAGATTGGAGCCTGGTGTTGCCATCCGGTTTCACCAGTCCTCAGTCAAATCGTCCAACCCATGCTAGCATGGAAAGCGGACGTTAAACGATGATGATGATGATGATGATCATTAGCAGGATACTGAAATGGGCTCAGAGGCTGAGAGAGGGATGGAAAAAGATTTCAGTAGGGATGATAAGGGCAGGCATGGGTGGTAGTCACAACATGAATAAGAGAAGTACAAAACCTTTCATGAGAGAGGAACGAAATTTGAGGAAATTAATTAGTGTACCTATGCTATATTTCATGATCTACCTATTGTGGTAAAAGTATATTTCTAAAGTTACCTGTCTCACACACAACACGCAACACACACACATTTATACACACATACATACATACATACATACATAAATCCATGTTGTTGATATTGAAATTCCAATGAAGGAGCCTTGGATCTAGGTTAGAAACCAGCTCTTTTTCTATTGGCAAGAAATCTTGAAATAAAACTAAACAATGACATACATACATGCATACATACATATATATAAATATAAAAAATGGGGCAAAAGTGCAATAGAGGATAATAAAACATCCGGACAGGTAGACGATACAAAGGTGGACAGGAAAAACAACAATTAGGACAAGGAAAAAGAGGATGGTTCATTCGTGGCTTTCTTTCATCAGTCAAGTTACCAGATGTCCTTACAGTTTTGGGCAGTTACACTTGAGACTGTTCGATCTGGTTGCCCCCCCAAAAGTCTAAGCTAAGAGCATTAGATTGTTTGTAAGAAAGCTAGCGAATGTGTACAGCAACAAAGACAAAAAGCGGAGAACATGGTACACAATTATAAATACAAACAACAAGAAAATAACAACTGGTGTCTTTTGACTGAGGATGAATCAAATTGATCTGGCGTGTATGAAGTGAAAGCCTTAAGGCAGATCCATACATGCATACATACAGTTGTGAAGGATGACTTGGAAACTGAGGCATGCAGTCCATGATGCAGGCCAATTGCCAAGGCAGAAAATGAAGCAGTGGAGCCTTAAAATCTCCCTCACCTCAAACTATTCACCTACACCCATCTGTGAATGTGATACAAACCAGCTTTAATGTGAGAACATGCACTTCTACCAACAGGCCATACACCAGGCTTGATACTTCTCTCCACTAGACTTGCTGGTCCCCCATTAACAATACCCTGATAACGACATTTGTTGGTTACAAAAGAAATCTGAGAAAATAATAGAATCTAGAAATAATGAGCTATTTAAAATTTATTTGTAAATCAGTTCAATTCTTCTTTTATTTTTGGCAAACTCATCGATCACTTTGGTACATGTACTATATATTAATTCTTTACTCATTTATTATTGTCGACGACTGGCACCCATGCCAATGTCTCTTTCACTGAACACTAAACTTGGCTTGTGAAGACCTGTTGGGGCAAGTGAAAGTGAAATCGTGATGGCACCTGTACCAGTGGAGCACTAAGAGCACCGCCCGAGCATGATCGTTGCCAGAGCAGCTGTCTGGCTTCAGTGCTGGTGGCACGTAAATAACACCATTTACCAACGTTGCTCTCCTGGCACTTGTGCCGGTGGCACGTGAAAAGATATTCAAGCAAGATCGTTGCCAGTGCCACTGAACTGGCTCCTGTGCATGTGGCATGTAAACTACACCATTTTGAGTGTGGTCATTGCCAGTACCGCCTGACTGGCCTTCATGCCAGTGGCACATAAAAGCACCCACTACACTCTCGGAGTGGTTGGCATTAGGAAGGGCATCCAGCTGTAGAAACTCTGCCAAATCAGATTGGAGCCTGGTGTAGCCACCTGGTTCACCAGTCCTCAGTCAAATCGTTCAACCCATGCTAGCTTGGAAAGCGGATGTTAAACGATGATGATGATGATGATTTCATCTTGTGTCCATTGTCTGGAAATCTTGCATCACACATCTGTGATCTTCTCGTGATCCTTTCCTCCTGCTCTGCTTAGTCCATTCTGTCCTTCTATGATGTACATCCTTATCAGTGCATGTGTTTGCATCTGTGTGTGAGCATGTGTGTGCGTGCATGTGTGAGCATGTGTTTGTGTGTGTGTGTATGTTCATGTCTTGCCCCTTACTTTTGATAATGTTCTTGTATCTTTCTGGGTGTGTGTGTTCATTCATTTTGTTGCCATTGTGGTTGTTGTTGCTGTAGCCATTTGTGAATTACTGTATGTGTGTTTGTGTATATATGGGTTTACTTACTATGTTGTTTGTATCCATGCCTTTTATATAATTTTTTTCTTTACTTATTTATCTCTATTTCTTATATTTATCATGGGTAAGTGCATGTTTTTCCTTTGTGTGTGTATTACACTGTTTGCATCTGTGTCTTTTTCCCCACTTCTGTCTTTAGGCATCATGTTGTGTGGTGTAGTGGTGGGGAGTGTTATTGTTCTATTCCTCTTTTCTGTTGAGGCTCGGTCTGTCTATTACTATGTGTGTGTCCTCTGTAATCTGTCTAAATGTTGTGTCACTTCTATGCGAGCTTACGTATGTCCTCAGCAGTTACAGCCCATGTTTCACTGCCATGTAGCATGGTTGTTCGTACGCATGCGTCATACAGTCTGCCTTTTACTCTGAGTGAGAGTCCCTTTGTCGCCAGCAGGGGTAAGAGCTCTCTAAACTTTGCCCAGGCTATTCTTATTCTAGCAGCTACACTTTCAGCGCACCCACCCCCACTACTAACTTGGTCGCCCAGATAGCGGAAGCTATCGACTACCTCTAGTTTTTCACCCTGGAATGAGATAGAAGTTGTTTCCTGTTTGTTTGCAGTCTTTATTGCACCTGAACATCTGCCACAAACAAAAACTAACTTGCTAGTTAACCTGCCTTTGCATTGATAATACTTTAACCTCTATGTTATTAACCAAGCCTCTATGTTCTACATGAGCATGTTGGTAGAGCACTGATGAGCTTTTCTTCTCTTTGAACTCTTGCCAGTGTTCACCTATTCACTCCCCTATGCTGTGTGCTGTCTCTCCAATGGAAGCTGCTGTCATGTTTCTGCACTACCACCCAGTACACTGTAAGCTATAGACTACATTCCTAATCTTACAGTTAACCTGTGGGTTCGTCCTACATACAATTGTTCTCCATACAAAGGGATAAATTTTACAGATCAGAGACTTTATGGGGGTTCCAGGCCTTTCTGCTATTTTAATCCATAGATTTACCTTATCTAATGCTTTTCTAAGTAGGTATGCTAGTTCACCATCAGGGTTAGCATCAATGAACATGACTCTCATACCATGAGTTGGCCTAATCTATCATTTTCCTGGTCCTTTCTGTGCTGTTCTAGAAGTTACTCATGAATAGCGGGCAGATCCCATTTATATCATTCCTATAATGGCCTTGTACCTAGCCCTGGTTCCTTTGTACACTCTAATCCAGTCCTTTTGATTGTAGCCAGAGAATCACATGTAGTGGATGAAGTGTTGTATAGAATTAGAAAGACAAATGCAACACTTCATCAACCACTTCAACAGGAACTATGCAACACATACAAAAATAGACAGTGTGTTTAGAATATATAAGAACTACAGTGTTAATAGACATGTTGGAATTCATTAATGTTTCACAAAGAATTGAATATATCCAGTCTGGATGTAATCAAGGCACAAATAAGAATTTCACAATGAGACACAAACAAATATTTGTAAATGTTTATTATTATTTCTAAGGATTTCTTGGCATCAAAATCTTTGGGTTTTTATTGAAGAGGCATAAATGACCTTGAAATGCATAACCTTTCAGGGATCATATTTAGAATAGTTAAACCTTTGCATATGTTCAGTTTTTCAAATATTTCAAAAATAGGCCATTATTTACCAAACAAACTAATAGATAGAATTCTTAGAAAAAAATTATGTTGTTTCAAAATGTTATTTTAATATATCAAGAGATTTTGTAAGTAATCATACATTATTTGTTTAAAGTCATTTGAAGGTCATCTGTGAAAAATGATTTCAAGCCCTCCACAACATTTTTGTAGAGATGTTGATCTGATCTAATGTAGCTCAAGAGCTGCGGAGAAGCTGATATACCAATGTGTTTTAAGATATCCTTCATCTTTTTGCACAGTAATCGTTTTTTATCTTCAGGAAGTTCATGAAGGATTTCTGAAGCAGATTTAAAATTACCAGATACTCCATAAGCTACAAGTCCCCCAGCTGTACCACCTAAAAAGAGCAAATAAATACAATTATTGAGTAGATATTCTTTGTTGAATATCTTCATGTTAAAGCAAAGTTTCAGGGACATATAAATATTTCTTTATTATATGAAACCATTGAGATCGTTTCCAGTGCCGCTGGACTGACTCCTGTGCAGGTGCCACATAAAATACACCATTTCGAGCGTGGCCGTCGCCAGTACCGCCTGACTGGCCCTCGTGCCGGTGGCACGTAAAAGCACCCACTACACTCTCGGAGTGGTTGGCGTTAGGAAGGGCATCCAGCTGTAGAAACTCTGCCAAATCAGATTGGAGCCTGGTGTCGCCTCCTAGTCCACCAGTCCTCAGTCAAATCGTCCAACCCATGCTAGCATGGAAAGCGGACGTTAAACGACGACGATGATGATGATGATTTAATTACACCTTACACATCATCGTGGAGGCACGTGGCTTAGTGGTTAAGGGTGTTGGCATCATGATCGTAAGATTGTGGTTTCGATTCCTGGACCAGGCGACACGTAGTGTTCTTGATCAAACACTTCATTTCACGTTGCTCCAGTCCACTCAGCTGGCAAAAATGAGTAACGCTGCGATGGACTGCTGTCCCATCCAGCTGGGGAATACATACACCATCGAAACCGGGAAACTGGGCCCATGAGCCTAGCTAGGCTTTAAAAGGGCGCATTTATATTTTTTATTTACACATCATCATCATCATCATTCCAAGTAGGGAAGCAATTTGCACAGCCGTTTTCACGTGAAAAGCGAATACACACACACACACTCACAGGTCTATTTTATATTTTATTACACAATACTGATTTCTAGATTTCCCAGCTTCCAGCTCTGTAGTTGCAAGCATTTCTAACAACATTCTAACATGAAATATTCCAGAAGGAAGAACAAGCCTGCAACTTGGAAGGGTGTTCCTTACGGGCCGAAGCTGGAGACTCTTGGAGTATTCGTTCATGTTTCTATAAGGTTGTCATGGTTACAGAATGTTGATAACATAGGAGCAATATATTTATATGAAAGGTCTTTGAAAGCTGCATACAAACTAACTCTCTCTCTCTCTTTAACCTTCTCCATCTCTCTTTGTCCTTCTCTCTCTTTGTCCTTCTCTCTCTTTGTCCTTCTCTCTCTTTGTCCTTCTCTCTCTTTGTCCTTCCCTCTCTCTCTGTCCTTTCTCTCTGTTTGTCCTTCTTTCTCTCTTTGTCCCTCTATCTCTCTCATAGAAATGTTGCCAAGGAAGTAAAACCAAGACAGTAAGATTGAAGCCACATAAGTAATGTCGATTGAATTATTACAAACCCAGAAAATATTTCAATTGTAAACAATATGAAACAGCTTCATATGAAGAAAAACATTTGCCAATATGAATATATAATACTGATAACTTACCAAGAGCAAGACCTGGGGGCCCTAGTAATACTCCACCAATAGCAGTTGAGATACCAGTTATCAGACCACCCTTTGCACTCTCACTGACTGTAACTTTGATGTTTTCTTCTTCACTTATAAGATAGAGTATGTCTAAAATAGCTGAGTTGCTCAGAGCCATTTCTGAAATAGAAATAACAAATCTTGTAAGCAATGAATTGTGTTATGAAAGAGAGAAAGACATACAATATTCAATTGTAGATCACATTTCAGATTTCATTTCTTCAACTATTTCACAGGAATATTTAAGCATTGTGTAAACATTAATGTTTGTTCCTTTCTTATCTCCATCATTGAAGCTCATTGACTGATGTTTTCCCCACTGCTTCAATACTGTCCGCTCACCAAGGCCTTCATCGTCACTATTCCAGCAAAGATGCATTCATTTAAAAAAAGCCAGAGATGTTATAATTTCATTTATAAAATATGATTTGAAACATTTACAACACAACAGTAGCATTCAATGTTTCATCTGTGTCCAAATATATCAATATAATCCAAATATATCAATATAATCCAAATATATCAATATAATTTGGAAATATGCAGTACGTGCGAAGACCCGGCAAGCCAAGTGAGAGCATAGGCTGGGACCCCTGCCAGAAGTGTGGCCTGCTCACTTATCCGTATCTTTACTTCATTGGACACTAAACTCTGCTTGTGAAGACCTGTTGAGGCAAGTAAATTTGAATTCTGAAATCGAAATCGAACCGAATCCGACAACTGGCACCTATGCCAACCTCTCCTTAATTGGATACTAAACTCTGCTTGCGAAGACCTGTTGGGGCAAGTGAAATTGAAATTGAAATTGAACCATATCCGATGACTGGCACCTGTGCCAGTGGAGCACTAACAGCATTGTCCGAGTGCAATCATTGCCAGAGCAGCTGTCTGGCTTCCGTGCTAGTGGCCCGTAAATAGCACCATTTGAGCGTAATTGTTATGAGCGTTGACTTCTAGCACTTGTGCTGGTGGCATGCTAGAAAATCATTCGAGTGAGGTCGTTGCCATAAACACACACACGCACTCATGTACATGCACACACCTATTTTCTGGGAATTGTCCTGGGGTGGAGAGTGGTTAATTGTCCTGATTCGGTTGCTAGGTAGTGACAATAGATATAAGTGGTTGTGTGTGTGAGATCAATGCAAGTATACAGGTATTTGATATGCTACTGGTAAATATGTCATTCAGATATCTGTGGACGTATTGATCGCACACACACACACACACACGCACAAAGCCAGTTACATCTACTGTCTCTATCTCTCAGCAGCACCTCTCTCTTTTCTGCTCTCTCTCTCCTTCCCCTTCGCCTGCCCCCCCCCCCCCCCCTCTCTGCCTGCCTCACACCCTCACACACATATATATATACACACACATAACTGAATGACAAAGCAGAAATTCCCGGAAATAAGTGTGTGCATGTGTGTGTGCTTATGCATATATGTATGCATGTATGTAGGCATACATGTATGTATATATATATATATATATATATATATATATATATATATATATATATATATACATATATATATAAAGTGATCAAATATCACTCCGGTGACCGATGTGGAGCAGCTCATCCAAAAAAAAAAAAATCCAAATAAATAAATAAATAAATAAATAAAATAATATATATAAAAAGATAAAAAAAATAATAATAATATAAACAAAATATAAAAGATAAAAAATAGTATATATATAAAATTAAAATTATTCATATATACATATTTACAGACATTCATGCTTGCAGGTATTGGTAGTACAAATCAGAAGTGCAATCTGTGTGGGTGTTCTTTCAAAACACTGTCTGGTTTTAAAAAGCCACATCAGACGCCATGAAAGGGCTAAGGTGTAGGTGCAGGAGGTGGTCAAACTCTGTTTAAGGAGTAGACAACCACCATATATATATATAAGGTAGAAAATATTTTAGTGGGGAAAAACATGTGGCAGATATGAATAGAGAAAGAGACACAAAACAAATCTTCTGTGTTTCTTCATTTTATCTCTCTCTCTCTCTCTCTCTCTCTCTCTCTCTCTCTCTCTCTCTCTCTCTCTCTATCTATCTATCTCTATCTCTCTCTATATATATATGTATACACACACACACACACACAATAAAGACTACTATGAAGTAGGTTTAACATTACCTTTAATTTTGTTGTGTATTTATACATAAATATATTATATCATATTTAATCTGTAAGCAGGACAATGTCTTCAATAGATTCCTTTTAAGGTGTTAATATATATTTTTATACTTCAATGACTTGGTCACCTAGGTAGCAGAAGCTATCAACTACTTCTAGTTTTTCTCCCTGGAATATGGCAGAAGTTGTTCTCTGCACATTTTCAGTGTTTATTGCTCCTGAGCATCTGCCATATACAAAAGCTATCTTGCTAGTTAGCATTTCCTTTGATATTGCTGCACCTCTTATGTGTTCATAGCTTGCACTGGGTACATCTTATAGAGTTTCTACCTACGCCTTTTCTACAGATCGAGCAGGGCCATCTACCTGAAGGGGTTTGTGGCTTGTCTACCTTCCTACTTATTAGGACTTTGGTTTTAGCTAGGTTGACTCTAAGGCCCTTGCTTCCACACCATTCTAATCCTTGCTTCCACACCATTCTAATCCTTGCTTCCACACCATTCTAATCCTTGCTTCCACACCTGAAACTTCTTCTCTAGTTCTGATAGTGACTCAGCAACTAGGGCAAGGTCATCAGCATAGAGGAGCTCCCAGGGACATCTTGTCTTGAATTCCTGTGTTATTGCTTGGAGGACTATGATAAATAGGAGGGGGGCTGAGGGCTGAACCTTGGTGGACCCCTACCTCTACCTGGAATTCTTCACTGTACCCGTTGCCAACCCTCACCTTACTAACAGTGTCCCTGTACATGGCTCGTACAGCTCTCACTAACCACCCATCTTTCCCTAGTTTCCTTATTGACCACCAGATAAGGGATTGGGGGACCCTGTCAAAGGTGTTCTCCATGTCAATAAAAGCCAGGTACAGAGGTTTAGAGGTTTATCTTTGGCTAGGTATTTCTCCTGCAGCTGTCTTACCAGAAATATAGCATCAGTGGTGCTTTTTCATGGCATGAATCCAAACTGCATCTCATCTAAACTGACTCTCTCCCTAATTAGTTGGGCTATGACCCTCTCGGTGACCTTCATTACCTGGTCCAACAACTTGATACCTCTGTAATTGTTTGTGTCTAAAGCATCGCCTTTACCTTTGTAGCAGTTGACTATAGTGCTGCTACATCAGTCATTGGGTATGATTCCTTCGTGTATCATCTGGTTAACTATATGGGTGATTAGGTGATAGCCGACACTGCCAGATATTTTGAGCATCATATGGGTGACTAGGCTATAGCCGACAAGTCAGTAAGTAGTGGGGGAGGGTGCTAGAATAAGAATAGCCTGGGCAAAGTTCAGAGAGCTCCTACCTCTACTGGTGACAAAGGGCCTCTCGCTCAGAGTAAAAGTCAGACTGTATGATGCATGTGTACGAACAGCCATGCTACATAGCAGTGAAACATGGACCATGACTGCTGAGGGCATGCGTAATCTCACAAAAAATGAAGCCAGTATGCTCCGATGGATGTGTAATGTCAGTGTGAATACTTGACAGAGTGTAAGTGCGTTGAGAGAAAAGTTGGACCTAAGAAGCATCAGTTGTGGTATGCAAGAGAAACGATTGCGCTGGTATGGTCATTTCACGAGAATGGATGAGGATAGCTGTGTGTAAAAGTGCCACAGCCTCGCAGTTGAGGGTACCTGTGGAAGAGGTAGATACAGTAAGACCTGGGATGAGGTGGTGAAGTATGACCTTTGAACATTAGGCCTACCGAGGCAATGACTAGTGACCAAGACCTTTGGAAATATGCTGTGCGTGAGAAGACCCGGCAAGACAAGTGAGACCATAACCCGTGGCCTTTACCAGAGGTGTAGCCAGTCCACTTATGCATAGCTTTCCTTCTTTGAATGCAAAACCCTGCTTGCAAAGACGTGTTGAGGCAAGTGAAATTGAAATTGAACCAAATTCGATGACTGGCACCTATGCCAACCTTCCTTAATAGGACACTAAACTCTGCTTGCGAAGGCCTGTTGGGGCAAGTAAGATCGAAACTGAACCAAATTTGATGGCTGGCACCCGTGTCAGTGGAGCGCTAACAGCACCATCCAAGTGGGATCACTGCCAGAGCAGCGGTCTTACTACCATGGCGGTGGCACATAAAAAGCACCATTTGAGTGCAATCGTTTCCAGCTTTGCCTTACTGGCACTTGTGCCGGTGGCATGTGAACAAAACATTTGACTGACTCCTGTGCAGGTGACATATAAAAAACACTATTTGAGCGTTGGCCATTGCCAGTACCGCCTGACTGGCTCCTGTGCTGGTGGCACGTAAAAAGCACCTACTACACTCTTGGAGTGGTTGGCGTTAGGAAGGGCAGCCAGCTGTAGAAACTCTGCCACATCAGATTGGAGTCTTGTGTAGCCATCTAGTTTGCCAGGCCCTAGTCATATCGTCCAACCCATGCTAGCATGGAAAGCGGATGTTAAACGATGATGATGATGATGATGATGATTGGCTTTGTAATTAATATACATATTTTACTTGTTTCAGTCATTTGATCCCAGGTCTCATAAGCCTAGTACTTATTCTATCAGTTCCTTTTGCTGAACTGCTAGGTTATGGAGATATAAACATGCCAACATCAGCTGTCAAGCGATGGTGGAAGAACAAACACAAACACACACACACAAATATATACATACATACACACACATATATATATACATATATATATATATATATATATATATACATATATATATCTATATCTATATATATATATGCATATATGTATATGTATATATATATATATATATATATATATATATATATATATATATATATATATATATATATATATAGATTCAAGGTTGAACATGGTACTTATGCGTAGGCACCCGAATATCGTATCCCAAAAGGATAGGTGATCAAAATCAAAAAATAAGCAACACGGATTTCAAAGGTGATTGCAGTACGCATGTTTCATTGAAGTAGCATGAAACGTGCATACTGCAATCACCTTTGAAATCCGTGTTGCTTATTTTTTGATATATATATATATATATATATATATATATATATATATATATATATATATATATATATATATGTATATATATATATATATATATATATATATATATATATATATATATATATATATATATATATATATATATATATATATATATTCATATATATATGCATATATATATATATATATATATATATATATATATATATATATATATATATATATATATATATATATATATATATATATATCATCATCATCATCATCATCATCATCGTTTAATGTCCACTTTCCATGCTAGCATGGGTTGGACGATTTGACTGAGGACTGGTGCAACCGGATGGCTACACCAGGCTCCAATCTAATTTGGCAGAGTTTCTAACGCCAACCACTCAGAGAGTGTAGTGGGTGCTTTTATGTGTCACCCGCACGAAAACGGCCACGCTCGAAATGGTGTCTTTTATGTGCCACCCGCACAAGAGTCAGTCCAGGGGCACTGGCAACGATCTTGCTTGAAAACCCTACAAGGCCAGTCAGGCGGTACTGGCAACGGTCACGCTCAGGATGGTACATCTTATGTGCCACCCACACAAGAGCCAGTTCAGGGGCACTGGCAATGATCTCACTTGGCTTGCCGGGTCTTCTCACGCACAGCACATTTCCAAAGGTCTCGGTCAGTAGTCATCGCCTCGGTGAGGCCCAATGTTCGAAGGTCTTGCCTCACCACCTCAGCCCAGGTCTTCCTGGGCCTACCTCTTCCACGGGTTCCCTCAACTGTTAGGGAGTGGCACTTTTTCACGCAGCTATCCTCATTCATTCTCACCACATGTCCAAACCAGCGCAATCGTCTCTCTTGCACACCACTACTGACGCTTCTTATGTTCAGCTTTTCTCTCAAGATACTTACACTCTGACGGGTATGCACATTAACAGTACACATCCAGCGGAGCATACTGGCTTCATTCCTTGCGAGCTTACGCATGTCCTCAGCAGTCACAGCCCATGTTTCACTGCCATCTAGCATGGCTGTTCGTACACATGCGTCATACAGTCTGCCTTTTACCCTGAGTGAGAGTCCCTTTGTTGCCAGCAGAGGTAAGAGCTCTCTAAACTTGGCCCAGGCTATTCTTATTCTAGCAGTTACACTTTCAGTGCACCCACCCCCACTACTAACTTGGTCACCCAGATAGCAGAAGCTATCAACTACCTCTAGTTTTTCTCCCTGGAATGAGATAGAAGTTGTTTCCTGTTTGTTTACAGTGTTTATTGCACCTGAACATCTGCCACATACAAAGACTAACTTTGTAGTTAATCTGCCTTTGATATTGCTGCACCTCTTATGTGTCCATAGCTTGCACCGGGTACATCTTATAGAGTTACTACCTACTCCTTTACTGCATACTGAGCAGGGCCATCTACCTGAAGGGGTTTGTGTTTTATCTACCTTCCTACTTATTAGGATTTTGGTTTTTGCTAGGTTGACTCTAAGGCCCTTCAATTCTAGTCCTTGCTTCCACACCTTAAACTTCTCCTGTTTCTGTGGTTAAGAAGGAAGCTACTTACCAACACACAGCCACTCCTGTGCCTCTATATAAAGACACACTAATTTTCTAGGAATTTCAGCTTTATCATTCAATTGTTGTGCATTGATGCTTGTATATATGTGTGAGGTAAGCAGTGAGAGAGGTTGCATGGGAAGAAAGAGTTAATCAGACAGAGCGAGAGAGAGGGAGAGAGAGAGAGAGCAGACAATAAATATAAGTGATTGTGTGTGTGTGTGTGTTTTCTATAGAATATGATGTTTCTATGGAGAATGATGTTATCAACCGATTGTGTATCAGACTTTGATTTTATTTTATAGAGTTTATCATCATCATCATCATCATCATCATCATCATCATCATCATCGTTTAACGTCCGCTTTCCATGCTAGCATGGGTTGGACGATTTGACTGAGGTCTGGTGAACCGGATGGCCGCACCAGGCTCCAAAAATTCAGCAAAAGCACAATTAGTGAAAAGGTGGGAAAATATTGCAAAAAGTCAAAAATTAAGCTCTTAATCCCTAAGCCATTATTATCTCAATGAAAACCAATCAAGGTACAAATGGTTTTCAGAGCCTGAACATAGATAAAAACTTTTGTAGGAGGAGGTGAATGGGCCTATGGAAACTGTTTAGAAATCTTTAAGCATCAGTTGTTCTTTATCTGTAATTGTTTTTTTTTTATCTTTTCTTATTTCATTTCAAAGATTATTATTACATACCGCTGTCAGCCTGACCAACTTTAAACATCCCCTTAAATTTTTAATTCTTTTACTTGGGTATATTCGTGCACCTGTCTATAAATGTGTACGTGGATCTGTAAAAACATGTAACTTTCTGAAGACATTACAACTATGGTCATTCTGTCTTTGAAAAGAAATTAAACCATTTATTTCCAACTTCTTAAATTTCTTATTTCGAATCCTAAAAAACAGGATTGTTATACATGAAATGATCATCACTAATATTTTAAAATATCATGTTAGATTCTACTCTCTTCTATGTGGTACCACAAGGACTAAAGGTTACTGAATAACTGAATTTCTTGGATGTCCAATTGTTGCTTTTTAAATTACCATACCACCTTACAAAACTCATTAAAACACTACATACACACACACACACACACACACACACACACACACACACATACTTACATACATGCATACATACATACATACATACATACATACATACATACATATATATATATATATATATATATATATATATATATATATATAGCAATGTTAATTCTCTAAATGTTGTTGTTGTTGGCACTCCGTCGCTTACGACGTCAAGGGTTCCAGTTGATCCGAACAACGGAACAGCCTGCTCATGAAATTAACGTGCAAGTGGCTGAGCACTCCACAGACACGTGTACCCTTAACGTAGTTCTCGGGGATATTCATCGTGACAGTGTGTCAAGGCTGACCCTTTGAATTACAGGCACAACAGAAACAGGAAGAAAGAGTGAGAGAAAGTTGTGGTGGAAGAGTACAGCAGGGTTCGCCACCATCCCCTGCCGGAGCCTTGTGGAGCTTTAGGTGTTTTCGTTCAATAAACACTCACAACGCCCGGTCTGGGAATCGAAACTGCGATCCTACGACTGCGAGTCCGCTGCCCTAACCACTGGGCCATTGCGTCTCTACTTCCAGGCATAGAAACCATGCCACAACAGACAATTGGATTCTGGACAGACACCCCAGCTTGCCAGTCGCTGTCAAATTGTCTAACCGATGCCAGCGTGGAAAAATAGATGTTAAACGACGACGACAACGATGATGATGGTGATGACGATGATGATGATGAGTAGAAATGAGAGATGTACGATGAAATAAAAATATAATTCAAATAAATAACAAGTTTTATTAACCCAATAAAGTAAATGCAAGGAAAGATACAATACTGTTCTGAACTCTGAAAAGCAATGATTCATTTTAGAATGCAATAGAAAAAACTTTTTTAGACAACATGTGAATTCCTAAAAATGTTCCAGCCATAATCATTCTACCTTTGAGAGAAATAAGGCCATTTATTTCCAATTTCTTAAAATTGATCTGATTGTTTCATATGAAATCAATATCTTAAAATGGGAGTGGCTGTGTGGTAAGTAGCTTGCTTACCGACCACATGGTCTCGGGTTCAGTCCCACTGCCTGGCACCTTGGGCAAGTGTCTTCTACTATAGCCTCGGGCCGACCAAAGCCTTGTGAGTGGGTTTGGTAGACGGAAACTGAAAGAAGCCCGTCATATATATGTATATATATATATATATATATATATATATATATATATATATGTGTGTGTGTGTGTGTGTGTGTGTGTGTGTGTATGTGTGTGTTTGTGTTTGTCCCCCTAGCATTGCTTGACAACCGATGCTGGTGTGTTTGTGTCCCCGTCACTTAGCGGTTTGGCAAAAGAGACCGATAGAATAAGTACTAGGCTTACAAAAAATAAGTCCCGGGGTTGATTTGCTCGACTAAAGGCGGTGCTCCAGCATAGCCGCAGTCAAATGACTGAAACAAGTAAAAGAGTAAAAGAGTATATATTAGTCAAAACATAGTTACCTGTTGTGAAGGATGTGTCGACAGAGTTTTAAGTTTGTCCTGTTCTGCTGTCTCTGCGGTTCTGGTGGCAGTAACTCATACAGAAATACTAAATAGCTGTAATTCTGAGAAAATGGGTTTCCATTTCAAATATATATACAGAAACACACAGACACACACACACACACACACACACACATGCATGCGTATATGTGCATTCACACATATATAAACTCAGAAAGAGGCAGGCATGTTTAAGAGCTCCGCCCATTTGGAAACAAATTGGAAAAAAAAAGTCAGTATTTTCTTGGAAAACACTATATATTGATTTACCTACTTATTTGTTTATCTATCTATAAATTATTTTAATCAGAAGTGTGACAAAGCTTCCAAGAACTGCAGGGCAGAGAGAGAGAGAGAGAGAGAGAGAGAGAGAGAGAGAGAGAGAGAGAGAGAGAGACTGCTTTTAGGCTATGATGGTGAGGTGTCTTTACAAAATTCAAGTTTGAATTTGGCAAATTCAAGTTTGCTGAAACTTATCTCCTGTCACTCAAAACAACAACTCAAATGAAATAAAGAGTCCATGCATCATAACAACAACACCAAGTGTGTATTTGTGTGTGTGTGTGTGTGTGTGTGTGTGTGTGTGTGTATGTGTGTAGACTTACAATATAGCCTATTGTTAAGAAAATTTTACACAATCATTCAATAAAACTCAAATGGGATAAAGTGTACACACTTCATCCGCCTAAACAATGCAACAGGACCTTGTTACGGGAGAAAATGCTTTCATTTCAAGGATGCGTCTTTATCCCTCAGGGCCAGACATGCTGTTTAACATCTGCAGATCGCCATGTTCTTCAACAAATCCCACTATCAGTTTCCCAGTAATTCCAAGGTTTTGCAACTTGTGACATATGCCATAATCGACCTTGTTGAAAGCCTTGGCAAGTCGAGGTATATCATGTCTACAGCTCACTGGTTTGTTGGCGCAACAGCCCAGTGGTTAGGGCAGCAGACTAACACACCAGCATCGGTTGTCAAGCGATGGTGGGGGGACAAATACAGACACACAAACACACACATATATACACATACATATATACGACAGGCTTCTTTCAGTTTCCGTCTACCAAATTCACTCACAAGGCTTTGGTCGACCTGAGGCTATAGTAGAAGACACTTGCCCAAGGTGCCACGCAGTGGGACTGAACCTGGAAAATGTGGTTGGTAAACAAGCTACTTACCACACAGCCACTCCTGCACCATTGTAAGTTCTATCATGTTATGGTCTGAGAATATTGTTGGTGATACATTTACGTTGTGGATAATTTCCACATTGTTTGTAAAACAGAGGTCCAAGATATTTTTGTGTCTGGTTGAAGAGAATATGATCTGCACCATGAATAGCATTTTCGTAAGATCAAGTGGAGATTCTGCTTGATTTCACTCTTTGTGTGTCATAGCTGGGGATATATTGCTCTCAGACCACCTGATATTGGGAAAGTTGAAGTCACCCATCAGGAATATAGTAGTACGTTGATCCAATTGTATTAGTACTTCTTTTATCGCACCGAGGCTTTCCTCAAATTTTCCATCATGACTTGAGGCATCAGGTGGGTGATATAGTGTGCATATCTCTATATCAAGTTGCTTCAGATATACTATGAGTGTGTCACACACCGAGTTTGAGTTCAATAACAGGGTTAATGGTTAATGAAAAATAATAGAATGTTTGAAGAAAACAGTTGTTGCAAAAGAAATAATCATCACCATTCACCATCATCCAGTGATTTAAATCCGGGTTTTGTCCCCATTAACAAAGGTGGCTGGATCTAACTCAATGCCATAGCAACCACCCTCACACCATCTTCGCTGGTTTTAGGCGGCCTCCCTTCTCAAGCCAGCCTGATTGTCTAATCTCCTCCTCCACCTGTCCCCTCCACTTTTTCCTGGGCCTACCTCTTCCACGGGTTCCCTCAACTGTTAGGGAGTGGCACTTTTTCACGCAGCTATCCTCATTCATTCTCACCACATGTCCAAACCAGCGCAATCGTCTCTCTTGCACACCACTACTGACGCTTCTTATGTTCAGCTTTTCTCTCAAGATACTTACACTCTGACGGGTATGCACATTAACAGTACACATCCAGCGGAGCATACTGGCTTCATTCCTTGCGAGCTTACGCATGTCCTCAGCAGTCACAGCCCATGTTTCACTGCCATCTAGCATGGCTGTTCGTACACATGCGTCATACAGTCTGCCTTTTACCCTGAGTGAGAGTCCCTTTGTTGCCAGCAGAGGTAAGAGCTCTCTAAACTTGGCCCAGGCTATTCTTATTCTAGCAGTTACACTTTCAGCGCACCCACCCCCACTACTAACTTGGTCACTCAGATAGCAGAAGCTATCAACTACCTCTAGTTTTTCTCCCTGGAATGAGATAGAAGTTGTTTCCTGTTTGTTTACAGTGTTTATTGCACCTGAACATCTGCCACATACAAAGACTAACTTTGTAGTTAATCTGCCTTTGATATTGCTGCACCTCTTATGTGTCCATAGCTTGCACCGGGTACATCTTATAGAGTTACTACCTACTCCTTTACTGCATACTGAGCAGGGCCATCTACCTGAAGGGGTTTGTGTTTTATCTACCTTCCTACTTATTAGGATTTTGGTTTTTGCTAGGTTGACTCTAAGGCCCTTCAATTCTAGTCCTTGCTTCCACACCTTAAACTTCTCCTGTTTCTGTGGTTAAGAAGGAAGCTACTTACCAACACACAGCCACTCCTGTGCCTCTATATAAAGACACACTAATTTTCTAGGAATTTCAGCTTTATCATTCAATTGTTGTGCATTGATGCTTGTATATATGTGTGAGGTAAGCAGTGAGAGAGGTTGCATGGGAAGAAAGAGTTAATCAGACAGAGCGAGAGAGAGGGAGAGAGAGAGAGCAGACAATAAATATAAGTGATTGTGTGTGTGTGTGTGTTTTCTATAGAATATGATGTTTCCATGGAGAATGATGTTATCAACCGATTGTGTATCAGACTTTGATTTTATTTTATAGAGTTTATCATCATCATCATCATCATCACCATCATCATCATCATCATCATCGTTTAACGTCCGCTTTCCATGCTAGCATGGGTTGGACGATTTGACTGAGGTCTGGTGAACCGGATGGCCGCACCAGGCTCCAAAAATTCAGCAAAAGCACAATTAGTGAAAAGGTGGGAAAATATTGCAAAAAGTCAAAAATTAAGCTCTTAATCCCTAAGCCATTATTATCTCAATGAAAACCAATCAAGGTACAAATGGTTTTCAGAGCCTGAACATAGATAAAAACTTTTGTAGGAGGAGGTGAATGGGCCTATGGAAACTGTTTAGAAATTTTTAAGCATCAGTTGTTCTTTATCTGTAATTGTTTTTTTTTTATCTTTTCTTATTTCATTTCAAAGATTATTATTACATACCGCTGTCAGCCTGACCAACTTTAAACATCCCCTTAAATTTTTAATTCTTTTACTTGGGTATATTCGTGCACCTGTCTATAAATGTGTACGTGGATCTGTAAAAACATGTAACTTTCTGAAGACATTACAACTATGGTCATTCTGTCTTTGAAAAGAAATTAAACCATTTATTTCCAACTTCTTAAATTTCTTATTTCGAATCCTAAAAAACAGGATTGTTATACATGAAATGATCATCACTAATATTTTAAAATATCATGTTAGATTCTACTCTCTTCTATGTGGTACCACAAGGACTAAAGGTTACTGAATAACTGAATTTCTTGGATGTCCAATTGTTGCTTTTTAAATTACCATACCACCTTACAAAACTCATTAAAACACTACATACACACACACACACACACACACACACACACACACACATACTTACATACATACATACATACATACATACATACATACATACATATATATATATATATATATATATATATATATATATATATATATATATATATATATATATATATATATATGTTGTTGTTGTTGGCACTCCGTCGCTTACGACGTCAAGGGTTCCAGTTGATCCGAACAACGGAACAGCCTGCTCATGAAATTAACGTGCAAGTGGCTGAGCACTCCACAGACACGTGTACCCTTAACGTAGTTCTCGGGGATATTCATCGTGACACAGTGTGACAAGGCTGACCCTTTGAATTACAGGCACAACAGAAACAGGAAGAAAGAGTGAGAGAAAGTTGTGGTGGAAGAGTACAGCAGGGTTCGCCACCATCCCCTGCCGGAGCCTTGTGGAGCTTTAGGTGTTTTCGTTCAATAAACACTCACAACGCCCGGTCTGGGAATCGAAACTGCGATCCTACGACTGCGAGTCCGCTGCCCTAACCACTGGGCCATTGCGTCTCTACTTCCAGGCATAGAAACCATGCCACAACAGACAATTGGATTCTGGACAGACACCCCAGCTTGCCAGTCGCTGTCAAATTGTCTAACCGATGCCAGCGTGGAAAAATAGATGTTAAACGACGACGACAACGATGATGATGGTGATGACGATGATGATGATGAGTAGAAATGAGAGATGTACGATGAAATAAAAATATAATTCAAATAAATAACAAGTTTTATTAACCCAATAAAGTAAATGCAAGGAAAGATACAATACTGTTCTGAACTCTGAAAAGCAATGATTCATTTTAGAATGCAATAGAAAAAACTTTTTTAGACAACATGTGAATTCCTAAAAATGTTCCAGCCATAATCATTCTACCTTTGAGAGAAATAAGGCCATTTATTTCCAATTTCTTAAAATTGATCTGATTGTTTCATATGAAATCAATATCTTAAAATAGGAGTGGCTGTGTGGTAAGTAGCTTGCTTACCGACCACATGGTCTCGGGTTCAGTCCCACTGCGTGGCACCTTGGGCAAGTGTCTTCTACTATAGCCTCGGGCCGACCAAAGCCTTGTGAGTGGGTTTGGTAGACGGAAACTGAAAGAAGCCCGTCATATATATGTATATATATATATATATATATATATATATATATATATATGTGTGTGTGTGTGTGTGTGTGTGTGTGTGTGTGTGTATGTGTGTGTTTGTGTTTGTCCCCCTAGCATTGCTTGACAACCGATGCTGGTGTGTTTGTGTCCCCGTCACTTAGCGGTTTGGCAAAAGAGACCGATAGAATAAGTACTAGGCTTACAAAAAATAAGTCCCGGGGTTGATTTGCTCGACTAAAGGCGGTGCTCCAGCATAGCCGCAGTCAAATAACTGAAACAAGTAAAAGAGTAAAAGAGTATATATTAGTCAAAACATAGTTACCTGTTGCGAAGGATGTGTCGACAGAGTTTTAAGTTTGTCCTGTTCTGCTGTCTCTGCGGTTCTGGTGGCAGTAACTCATACAGAAATACTAAATAGCTGTAATTCTGAGAAAATGGGTTTCCATTTCAAATATATATACAGAAACACACAGACACACACACACACACACACACACATGCATGCGTATATGTGCATTCACACATATATAAACTCAGAAAGAGGCAGGCATGTTTAAGAGCTCCGCCCATTTGGAAACAAATTGGAAAAAAAAAGTCAGTATTTTCTTGGAAAACACTATATATTGATTTACCTACTTATTTGTTTATCTATCTATAAATTATTTTAATCAGAAGTGTGACAAAGCTTCCAAGAACTGCAGGGCAGAGAGAGAGAGAGAGAGAGAGAGAGAGACTGCTTTTAGGCTATGATGGTGAGGTGTCTTTACAAAATTCAAGTTTGAATTTGGCAAATTCAAGTTTGCTGAAACTTATCTCCTGTCACTCAAAACAACAACTCAAATGAAATAAAGAGTCCATGCATCATAACAACAACACCAAGTGTGTATTTGTGTGTGTGTGTGTGTGTGTGTGTGTGTGTGTGTGTGTATGTGTGTAGACTTACAATATAGCCTATTGTTAAGAAAATTTTACACAATCATTCAATAAAACTCAAATGGGATAAAGTGTACACACTTCATCCGCCTAAACAATGCAACAGGACCTTGTTACGGGAGAAAATGCTTTCATTTCAAGGATGCGTCTTTATCCCTCAGGGCCAGACATGCTGTTTAACATCTGCAGATCGCCATGTTCTTCAACAAATCCCACTATCAGTTTCCCAGTAATTCCAAGGTTTTGCAACTTGTGACATATGCCATAATCGACCTTGTTGAAAGCCTTGGCAAGTCGAGGTATATCATGTCTACAGCTCACTGGTTTGTTGGCGCAACAGCCCAGTGGTTAGGGCAGCAGACTAACACACCAGCATCGGTTGTCAAGCGATGGTGGGGGGACAAATACAGACACACAAACACACACATATATACACATACATATATATGACAGGCTTCTTTCAGTTTCCGTCTACCAAATTCACTCACAAGGCTTTGGTCGACCTGAGGCTATAGTAGAAGACACTTGCCCAAGGTGCCACGCAGTGGGACTGAACCTGGAAAATGTGGTTGGTAAACAAGCTACTTACCACACAGCCACTCCTGCACCATTGTAAGTTCTATCATGTTATGGTCTGAGAATATTGTTGGTGATACATTTACGTTGTGGATAATTTCCACATTGTTTGTAAAACAGAGGTCCAAGATATTTTTGTGTCTGGTTGAAGAGAATATGATCTGCACCATGAATAGCATTTTCGTAAGATCAAGTGGAGATTCTGCTTGATTTCACTCTTTGTGTGTCATACCTGGGGATATATTGCTCTCAGACCACCTGATATTGGGAAAGTTGAAGTCACCCATCAGGAATATAGTAGTACGTTGATCCAATTGTATTAGTACTTCTTTTATCGCACCGAGGCTTTCCTCAAATTTTCCATCATGACTTGAGGCATCAGGTGGGTGATATAGTGTGCATATCTCTATATCAAGTTGCTTCAGATATACTATGAGTGTGTCACACACCGAGTTTGAGTTCAATAACAGGGTTAATGGTTAATGAAAAATAATAGAATGTTTGAAGAAAACAGTTGTTGCAAAAGAAATAATCATCACCATTCACCATCATCCAGTGATTTAAATCCGGGTTTTGTCCCCATTAACAAAGGTGGCTGGATCTAACTCAATGCCATAGCAACCACCCTCACACCATCTTCGCTGGTTTTAGGCGGCCTCCCTTCTCAAGCCAGCCTGATTGTCTAATCTCCTCCTCCACCTGTCCCCTCCACTTTTTCCTTGGCCTACCTCACTTTCATGCTCCATTTACCTCAAATGCAAGCACCCTCCTAAGAACATGTTCCTCATCCCTCCTCTATACATGCCCATACCACTGCACTCCATTTGCCCTTGCCAACCGTTCCACCGATTCTTCCAACCCCAGCAACCCATCAAGAAATAAAAGGTTGTTTATTTACATTTTATGTTAATCTTTCACCTGTTTCATTCATTTGTCTGTGACCATGCAGAGGCATCACCTTGAAGGGTTTTAATCAAACAAATCAACCTCTGAATTAAATTAAGTCTGGCACATATTCTGTTGGCCTTCCCCCCAACTCCAAGCTGCTTATTAACAGGGTTGCAAACAAACCAACATTGGTTGTCAAGTGGTGATAGTGGTGGTACAAAAGAACATGAAGACATGCACAAAAGGTTTTGTCTTGCATGTACTTGGTGACCCCTGTTAGTGCTGGTGACCCCTGTCAGTGCAGGTGACACTTAAAATCATCCAGTCCACACTGTAAAGTGGTTGGCGTTCTGAAGGGCATCCATGTGTAGAAACCATGTCAAAGGTGACCTTGCCTGTGCTTGTGCCACATAAAAGGGTACTAAATCCATTCTGTTGAGTGGTTGGTGTTAGAAATGGTATCTAGCTGTAAAAATATGGCCAAAACAGTCACTGCTAGCCAAAACTGGCCAAAATCTGGCCAAAACACAAGATTGCTGCTGGCTTTGGCCTGACCAACTTTTGTGGTACTGTCCCACTATGCTAGCATAGAAGATGGACTTTAAATGTTGATGATGATGATGATGATGATGATGATGGTGTGTTTGTATACAGTTTCTAGAAGAGCCATTCTGAAGGGTTTGGTCAGACTGGGACTATAGTAGAGTGGGATTGAACTTGAAACCATGTGTTTACAACGTGAGCCTTGCCTGTGCCTACTTTATTCTTTTACTTGATTCAGTAATTTTGACTGCAGCCATGCTGGAGCACTGCCTTTAGTTGAATCGACCCCAGGACTTGTTCTTTGTAAGCCTAGTACTTATTCTATCGGTTTCTTTTGCTGAACTGCTAAGTTACAGGGATGTAAACACACCAACATCAGTTGTCTAATGATGTTGGGGGAACAAACACAGACACACAAATACATACATACATGTATATATATATATATATATATATATATATATATATATATATATATATATATATGAATATATATATATATATATATATATATATATTTATGTATATGAATATATATATATATATATTCATATTCATATATATATATATATATGAATATATATATATATATGCTGGACTACTGAAATCTACAAGTTCTTTTTATTCTCTCTCAGTTTATTTTCTCTTATTCCTTTCTGATGAAGAGTGTAGGCTTGAAATGTAAAAGAGCATCAAACTAATACACTTGCTTGTTGTTCATACACCTGTTTTCGCCTTTTGTTTTTCTATAAATTTCAACTATATATATATATATATATATGTATATGTACATATATATACGACCAGGCTTCTTTCAGTTTCTGTTTACCAAATCCATTCACATGGTTTTGGTCAGCCTAAGTCTATAGTAGAAGACACTAGCCCAAAATTCTATGCAGTAGGACTGAACCTGAAACCATGTGGTTGGGAAGCGAGCCTCTTACCACATAGCCACTCCTTTTTCAGGACAAATTTTCATGGAAAATAACTTCATATTATTCCTTGGATTTGATAGTCATTGCCATCATCAACATCATTTTTACATCTGCTTTCTTTATTTGGAATGCTTTGATTGAAACTTATTTGAGGCACTGTTCTATGACAAGATATCCTTCCTGACTCCAACTCTTTCAAATATTCATCACATTCATTCGGTTCTCATTGTGCCTTGTGGCACTTGAGGCGACAGCAAGATCATTCCACTTTCTAACACAGAAAGTGTCCTTAACAGCTTGTCCCATTGTTAACCTTCTGCTTTTAAGATCTTTTCTTGTTGTTCTCCACTGCATTTCCTTTGGTCGGCCACATCTTTTACTTTGTGGAACCCAAAAGCGATCCTTGTTTCAATAGTTCCTCTTAATGCTCTTTCAAATAAGGCACTTTTTATTCTACAGGTATTCATACATCAAAACCAGTGAGTGATGCAGCATATAGTTTATGTGATACATAAACAAATAACACAGTTGCTTCCATGGTTTCTATGTGAAGACACAAAAACAAACACACACACAAAAGAATCCATCCACAACCCAAGGCTATATAGACCAGGTATGTTATAGCTCAGCCCAAGGCTATTAACCAAGGATGTTATAGCTCAGCCCAAAGCTATAGACCAGGTGTGATATTGCGCAGTTCAAGGCTATAGACCAGGTATGTTATAACTCAGCCCAAGGCTATATATGGACCAGGTATGTTATAGCTCAGCCTAAGGCAATCAACCAAGTATGTTATAGCTCAGCCCAAAGCTATAGACCAGGTGTGATATTTATTTCTTTATTGCCCACAGAGGGCTAAACATAGAAGGGACAAACAAGGACAGACAAAGGGTTTCAGTTGATTACACTGACCCCAGTGTGTAACTGGTACTTATTTAATTGACCCTGAAAGGATGAAAGGCAAAGTCGACCTCGGCGGAATTTGAACTCAAAACGTAAAGGCAGACAAAATACCACTAGGCATTTCGCCTGGCGTGCTAACGATTCTGCCAGCTCGCCTCCCTATAAACCAGGTATGTTATTGCTGAGCCCAAGGCTATCAACTTGGTGCCCTCATCTGCCAAGCTGCAGAGTAGTACAGGTCATGCTGAAAGAATAACTTTTCAAATTTTGTTCTTATTGTAGTGAGTGTCACAGTCTGCAAGGTGTTTTATATATGTATTTTATATGTAATAATTAAATTGTCTATTATCCACTTTATTGTGTTTTGATATGTGTATTATCCCGTTGGTGGAGGCGCAATGGCCCAATGGTTAGGGCAGCGGACTCGCAGTCGTAGGATCGCGGTTTCGATTCGTAGACAGGGCATTGTAAGTGTTTATTGAGCGAAAACACCTAAAGCTCCACGAGGCTCGAGCAGGGGATGGTGGCGAACCCTGCTGTACTCTTTCACCACAACTGTCTCTCACTCTTACTTCCTGTTTCTGTTGTGCCTGTAATTCAAAGGGCCAGCCTTGTCACACTGTGTCACGCTGAATATCCCCGAGAACTATGTTAAGGGTACACGTCTGTGGAGTGCTCAGCCACTTGCACGTTAATTTCATGAGCAGGCTGTTCTGTTGATCGGATCGACTGGAACTCTCGACGTCGTAACTGATGGAGTGCCAACAATTATCTCGTTGGTATATGGAAACATTTTCTTATGTGAAACCCATTGGCAGAACGATAAAAATTGGGAACTGCTGCTGTAGAACAACTTCTCAAAGTGCCATGCTGTGGGATCAAACTCTTGTACAATATTGTAAGATTTATATTTATTCTACTTTCAATGTCAATTTTTTTTTGGGTGGGGGGTATACTCTTTTTCTTTTACTTGTTTCAGTCTTTTTGACTGTGGCCATGCTGGAGCACCGCCTTTAGTCGAGCAAATCAACCCCAGGACTTATTCTTTGGAAGCCTAGTACTTATTCTATCGGTCTCTTTTGCCAAACCGCTAAGTTACGGGGACGTAAACACACCAGCATTGGTTGTCAAGCGATGTTGTGGGGGACAAACACAGACACAAACATATGCACACACATACATATATATATATATATATATATATATATATATATATATATATATATACATATATATATGCATATATATATATATATATATATATATATATATATATACATATATATATGCATATATATATATATATATATATATATATATATATATCATCATCATCATCATCATCGTTTAATGTCCGCTTTCCATGCTAGCATGGGTTGGACGATTCGACTGAGGACTGGTGCAACCGGATGGCTACACCAGGCTCCAATCTAATTTGGCAGAGTTTCTACAGCTGGATGCCCTTCCTAACGCCAACCACTCAGAGAGTGTAGTGGGTGCTTTTATGTGTCACCCGCAAGAAAACGGCCACGCTCGAAATGGTGTCTTTTATGTGCCACCCGCACAAGAGCCAGTCCAGGGGCACTGGCAACGATCTTGCTTGAAAACCCTACAAGGCCAGTCAGGCGGTACTGGCAACGGTCATGCTCAGGATGGTACATCTTATGTGCCACCCGCACAAGAGCCAGTTCAGGGGCACTGGCAATGATCTCACTTGGCTTGCCGGGTCTTCTCACGCACAGCACATTTCCAAAGGTCTCGGTCAGTAGTCATCGCCTCGGTGAGGCCCAATGTTCGAAGGTCTTGCCTCACCACCTCAGCCCAGGTCTTCCTGGGCCTACCTCTTCCACGGGTTCCCTCAACTGTTAGGGAGTGACACTTTTTCACGCAGCTATCCTCATTCATTCTCACCACATGTCCAAACCAGCGCAATTGTCTCTCTTGCACACCACTACTGACGCTTCTTATGTTCAGCTTTTCTCTCAAGATACTTACACTCTGACGGGTATGCACATTTACATTACACATCCAGCGGAGCATACTGGCTTCATTCCTTGCGAGCTTACGCATGTCCTCAGCAGTCACAGCCCATGTTTCACTGCCATGTAGCATGGCTGTTCGTACACATGCGTCATACAGTCTGCCTTTTACCCTGAGTGAGAGTCCCTTTGTTGCCAGCAGAGGTAAGAGCTCTCTAAACTTGGCCCAGGCTATTCTTATTCTAGCAGTTACACTTTCAGCACATCCCACCCCCACTACTAACTTGGTCACCCAGATAGCAGAAGCTATCAACTACCTCTAGTTTTTCTCCCTGGAATGAGATAGAAGTTGTTTCCTGTTTGTTTACAGTGTTTATTGCACCTGAACATCTGCCACATACAAAGACTAACTTTGTAGTTAATCTGCCTTCGATATTGCTGCACCTCTTATGTGTCCATAGCTTGCACTGGGTACATCTTATAGAGTTACTACCTACTCCTTTACTGCATACTGAGCAGGGCCATCTACCTGAAGGGGTTTGTGTTTTATCTACCTTCCTACTTATTAGGATTTTGGTTTTTGCTAGGTTGACTCTAAGGCCCTTCAATTCTAGTCCTTGCTTCCACACCTTAAACTTCTCCTGTTTCTGTGGTTAAGAAGGAAGCTACTTACCAACACACAGCCACTCCTGTGCCTCTATATAAAGACACACTAATTTTCTAGGAATTTCAGCTTTATCATTCAATTGTTGTACATTGATGCTTGTATATATGTGTGAGGTAAGCAGTGAGAGAGGTTGCATGGGAAGAAAGAGTTAATCAGACAGAGCGAGAGAGAGGGAGAGAGAGAGAGCAGACAATAAATATAAGTGATTGTGTGTGTGTGTGTGTGTGTGTGTGTGTGTGTTTTCTATAGAATATGATGTTTCTATGGAGAATGATGTTATCAACCGATTGTGTATCAGACTTTGATTTTATTTTATAGAGTTTATCATCATCATCATCATCATCGTTTAACGTCCGCTTTCCATGCTAGCATGGGTTGGACGATTTGACTGAGGTCTGGTGAACCGGATGGCCGCACCAGGCTCCAAAAATTCAGCAAAAGCACAATTAGTGAAAAGGTGGGAAAATATTGCAAAAAGTCAAAAATTAAGCTCTTAAACCCTAAGCCATTATTATCTCAATGAAAACCAATCAAGGTACAAATGGTTTTCAGAGCCTGAGCATAGATAAAAACTTTTGTAGGAGGAGGTGAATAGGCCTATGGAAACTGTTTAGAAATCTTTAAGCATCAGTTGTTCTTTATCTGTAATTGTTTTTTTTTTATCTTTTCTTATTTCATTTCAAAGATTATTATTACATACCGCCGTCAGCCTGACCAACTTTAAACATCCCCTTAAATTTTTAATTCTTTTACTTGGGTATATTCGTGCACCTGTCTATAAATGTGTACGTGGATCTGTAAAAACATGTAACTTTCTGAAGACATTACAACTATGGTCATTCTGTCTTTGAAAAGAAATTAAACCATTTATTTCCAACTTCTTAAATTTCTTATTTCGAATCCTAAACAACAGGATTGTTATACATGAAATGATCATCACTAATATTTTAAAATATCATGTTAGATTCTACTCTCTTCTATGTGGTACCACAAGGACTAAAAGTTACTGAATAACTGAATTTCTTGGATGTCCAATTGTTGCTTTTTAAATTACCATACCACCTTACAAAACTCATTAAAACATACTTACATACATACATACATACATACATACATACATACATACATACATACATACATACATATATATATATATATATATATATATATATATATATATATATATATATATGTTGTTGTTGTTGGCACTCCGTCGCTTACGACGTCGAGGGTTCCAGTTGATCCGAACAACGGAACAGCCTGCTCATGAAATTAACGTGCAAGTGGCTGAGCACTCCACAGACACGTGTACCCTTAACGTAGTTCTCGGGGATATTCATCGTGACACAGTGTGACAAGGCTGACCCTTTGAATTACAGGCACAACAGAAACAGGAAGAAAGAGTGAGAGAAAGTTGTGGTGGAAGAGTACAGCAGGGTTCGCCACCATCCCCTGCCGGAGCCTTGTGGAGCTTTAGGTGTTTTCGTTCAATAAACACTCACAACGCCCGGTCTGGGAATCGAAACTGCGATCCTACGACTGCGAGTCCGCTGCCCTAACCACTGGGCCATTGCGTCTCTACTTCCAGGCATAGAAACCATGCCACAACAGACAATTGGATTCTGGACAGACTCCCCAGAAATGAAACAGCATATCGGTGACCCACCTTTATATTTGTTGTTCATTTCATTTCAAGATTTCATTAATAATCAAAATTAAACGGAGAACTGAATTATGGCAAGGAGAGTCTAGCAAAAAAAAAAAATGGCAAGATAAAGCCAGAGATTTTGTTTTTGTGTGTGATTGAATTATTGTTTGTCTGTTGGTCAGCAATGCATTGTGGGTAGCAAAACAGGGTGTCTTGAACTTAATACTCAGGCATATGCTATGAATACAGGCTATATTGAATTACTAAATGTTACAATACATATAGAACAAGAGCACTCAGAAAGCAAACCTCTGCCAAGGCAACACCAATGTCATCTCAATGATTAGCCAGAGATGATTTTTAAAATGCGAATATCTGAAATAAATTTAACTGCTCTTACAAGCGGGAATGCTAAAAATGAACCCAACCACTCTCAAAAATTAAGTAAAAAAACAGGAAAAAGAATCCAGAACCCTTGTCTAATACTGGATCGATCCCAAAATCAAATGAGTTCATGCTAGTCATGAGGCCAAACATCTCTGAAAGTTTCATCCAAATCCATCCAGCGATTCTTGAGATATTTTGTCCACGGATAAACAAACAAACAAACACAACTGAAAACAATACCTCCACCTTCGCTAAGGTGGCGGTATGCTGAGACCCCCTTCGGTCATGACTGACCATGGGATTGCACCTAGAAAGTTACCCTCCCAGGCACAAGTCCGGGCAAGTTTGTTTTATGGAAGACCAGCAGTCTCCCATGCACACCGGCCTCCCCTCTCCACACCACCAGTGTTATCCAAGGGAAAGGCAAAGGGGCCAATACAGCTTGGCACCTGTGACATTGCAACTCATTTCTACAGCTGAGTGAACTGGGTCAATGTGAAATAAAGTGTCTTGCTCAAGAACACAACATGCAGCCCGGTCTGGGATTCGAACTCACAACCTCACAATCGCAAGCTCAACGCTCTAACCACTGAGCCATGTGCCTTCACAGGTGGCAGTATAGGTGTTAATTAACTTCTGAACTGAGTGGTTTTTACCAATTATGAGCCACAAAGCAAACATAGGAGAAATAAAGATGAACACAAGTGTTTTGTTTGTTTTTTTTTTTTTTTTGTTTGCTCTTTTTTTAATCGAGAATGTGTTATCAGCATTAACTGATATCAATCTGACAAAAAGAAAATTTTGGAGGTCATAGAGGTGATAGAGAGATAGGTCTTAATGTGTGACACAAGTGTTAATATCTTATACTTTAGCCTTGTCTCGACTATAACATTAAAATACATTCAGTGGTGAGGCTCCAGCTTGGGAGTCCTGGAGTTGTTGAGTACAGGGAGTCACCCTTTAATTACTATTAATCTCGGTCCAATCTGACCCGGAACACTAAGTACCTACCAGGGTCCCATCTATTTTTGAGAGTGGTCAGGTTCATTTTTAGTATTCTCGTTTGTTAGAGCAGTCAAGTTTATTTCAGATATTCTCATTTTAAAAATCATCTCTGGCAAATCGTTGAGAGGACATTGGTATTGCCTTGGTGGAGGTTTGCAATCTGTGAGTCCTTTTGTTCTATATGTATTGTAATTTTATATATATATATGTAATTTTTAGGCGCAGGAGTGGCTGTGTGGTAAGTAGCTTGCTTACCAACCACATGGTTCCGGGTTCAGTCCCACTGCATGGCACCTTGGGCAAGTGTCTTCTACTATAGCCTCAGGCCGACCAAAGCCTTGCGAGTAGATTTGGAAGACGGAAACTGAAAGAAGCCCGTCGTATATATGTATATATATATATATATATATATATATATATATATATATATATATATGTGTGTGTGTTTGTGTACCTGTGTTTGTGTGCCTGTGTTTGTTCCCCCACCACCACCACCACCACCATTCTGCAATAGCCAGTTGACTATGTTATAGGGGTCTCTTATCTTTAAACTGAAACTATGCAACAAATTTGTATGATAGCAAGTAGATTACAAGAGAATTGGAGGGTGAAAATTATAACTAGATCATGTTAAAGAGTTAAAGTGTGGCCCTTCCATTTGTTTCCCCACCAGACCCCACAAAAAATAGATATTGCCAACAGCAGACCCAAAGGCCCTGCATTTCCAATAGTTTCTTTTTTATAATATCAGGAATTATCACATGCTATACTATTCCAATATAATCTATTCTGGCTTATAGCCTACAAGATGAAAAGTGCTTCCCCGAGACAGACTGCCCCTAGCACCCTCCCTCCCCCAGGGTCAACGAAATAAGTACCAGTTGAGCACTGGGGTTGTCTTTGTGCTTATAATACAAAGGAATAAGTGAATAATTAATAGCTTGGGTAATATTTGGACCTGAGGATTTTTGGTAGTACAAAAGGGGTAAATATAAAACACCTTAACCCTTTTGTTACCCTTTTATATATTTTAACCCTTTTGTTACCCTATTTCTGTTGAGATGCTTTGTGTTACTTTCAATTAGTTTTAAATATAACAAAGAATTTAGTAAAATAACTTTGTTATCATTAAGCTGATGTTAGGAACATAAATTGTGACTAAGGTTTGTTTAGTGAAAGATTTTAATTCAGAACTTTTGAAAACAAGACATTTGTACTACAGAGCCAGAGCTGGTTTCAGCCGGGTTAATATCGAAAAGGTTAAGAATTGTTTCTCTATTATATATTTTAACCTTTTCGTTACCATATTTCTTTTGAGATGCTCTGTATTTCTTTCAATTAATTTTAAATATAACAAAGAATTTACTAAAATAACTTAGTTATTATTAAGCTAGTGTTAGGAACATAAATTGTGACTAAGGTTTGGTGGAAATGAAATGAAAATAGAGTTCAGTTATTTTGTTAAGGTTATCTCTACAGAAATTATAGCCAGTGTTGATTTTTTTGCTACAACTTTTTGTAAACAAACAAAGAGATCATCATTAGTTTACGTCCGCTTTCCACTGGCAACGACCACATTCGAATGTTATTTTTCATGTGCCACCAGCATGTGTCTGTAAGGCGACACTGGCAACGATCATGCTTGAATGGTGCTTTCCACGTGTCATTGGCATGGGAGCCAATCCGTGGCCTTAGCAACGATCACGCCCGGATGTACTTGGGTAATGAGTGTATAATGCCAAAAATAGGCTTCGATCCCATTGTGTGTTTACATCTGATGTCTTGATATGAAATGTTGTTGCAAAAAATTAGTACTGGCTATAATTTCTATAGAATACCCACAGAAATAACCTTGGCAAAATAATGTAAAATGCACTGCTAACACAGTAGGACGTGGTGTTGACTTATAAAACCATTTATTATACTTTATTGTATATTTTGGTTGCATAACAAAATACCATGTATCTACAAATCATTAGAGTTCAGTCGTTAAAAAAAAAATGTCTGATATTTAATGAAAGTCTTCTGTAAAATAATTGTATTTATATGTATATTTTTTGTAGGTGGTGCAGTTGGTGGATTAGCAGCATCTGGAATGGCTAAGAATTTTAAACCTGTTTCTCAGATCTTTTATGAAATGTCAGAAGAAAAAAAGGAGTTGTTATGCTCAAAAGTTAAATATGCATTAGTGAATGCGGCTGTTCCGTTCGGTCCTAGTCTCATACATTATGTGCAGTCCCATCCAAGTGTCTCTAATGAACTGATAAACATTATGAGAAAATTTGTTACCAGTGTACTTGGTATGAACTTAAAAGCATGACACATCGATATGTTACAAAATCTTGGTTAATTTTTTTTTGAAGATTTTGAATTTTTTTGTTTTGCTATATGAGCCAGTCCCCTCCATAATTATCATCAGTGAGTACTGTTCATCTATTTTGACCCTCCGCTGTACCTTGCGGGTGTGTCCTGAGACATATCAACCACCAACTCTCTCACGCTCCCTATTTCTATCTTTCTCTCTCAGTCTCTCTTTCTCTCCTTTCTTCTCCAACTGGAATATCCTTGTATCCCTTCTCCAGCAAGCTACCTATCTCTGTCCCTCTCTCATTCTTTTAGCCTTTCATCAACTGATACTAAGCCAGCCCCTTCAATACTACTCTCACCTTCTAGTTGAGGGGTCTTTGTCTGGCAAGTTATATTGTGATCTCAATGGTGCTGGTGCCACATAAAAAGCACCCAGTACACTCTGTAGAGTGGTTGGCGTTAGGAAGGACATCCATCCATACAAATCATGTCAAAACAGACAATAGAGTTTGGCACAACCCTCTGCCTTTCCAGCTCTGGTCAAACCGCCCAACTCATGCCAGTATGGAAAATGGATGTTAAATGATAACGATGTGTTTGGCAAAGGAGACTGATAGAATAAGTACCAGGCTTACAAAGATTAAGCCCTGGGGTAGATTTGTTTGACTAAAAGGGATACTCCAGCATGGCCGCAGTCAAATGACTGAAAAAAGTAAAAAGTGTAAAAGAAAGCCTGGTACATATTCTGTTGGTCTCTTTTGCTGAACTGCTACATTCTCCTTCACACTTTATCTATAATGTTCTCCCCCATTCACTTGTTTTTATGTCATTCTCTAACACCATCAATGAACTATTGTGTATCATATTTGCATGAGCACAAATATGTTGAAAGTGTTTATATATATATATTTTTTTTTTCTAATGTTTTTCTAAGGAATTCTTGCATTCAAGAAAAAACACACACATCTGAGTTTGTTGTAAGTTAATCTTCACATAGAAATGTGACTTCCTTTTGGAATTTTGAAATTTCCTTTTGGAATTTTGAAATTTTCCCTGAGGAATGCCAGTGCCCCTGGACTGGCTCTAGTGCGGGTGGCACATAAGATGTACCAACTTGAGCGTGACCGTTGTCAGTACCGCCTGACTGGCCTTTGTAGGGTCTTCGAGGATGATGAAATACTTGTTTAACCGGTTTCGAATATGGAAATTTGGATTTTGTTTCTGTAATTGAATTGATTGGTGTGAAGACAGCTGTCGGCTGGAATTTCTCTGTATGAAATTGAATGTTTTTAAATAAATAACACCTGTAAATAATTTTTATCCATTTTCTTACTTTTCTCATTCATAAAGTCTTTTTAATTAATTACCTACATGTTTCAGTGATAAACTAATATACTTGGTTTTCAAAAAATCCCAGACCAACCTCCTCCGCCCGGATATATCTCCAACAATAACTCTTTGCTAGAGTGGGCCATGGTGCCCCATATATGATTATAAGACTTCACCATGTGGTGCTATTGAGTTAGACATGGCCTGGGGCTATACTGGCCGAAACCTATCAAAGTTATCAAAGTTTTATATATGTATATATTATCATCATCATCATCGTCATTTAATGTCAGCTTTCCATGCTGGCATGGGTTGGACGGTTTGACTGGGGACTGGAGAGCCAGAGGCTGCACCAGGCACCAATTTGATCTGGCAGAGTTTCTACAGCTGGATGCCCTTCCTAATGCCAACCACTCTGAGAGTGTAGTGGGTGCTTTTACGTGTCACCAGCACGAGGGCCAGTCATGCGGTACTGGCAACGGCCACGCTCAAAATGGTGCATCTCATGTGCCACCCGCACAAGAACCAGTCCAGATATATATATATATATATATATATATATATATATATATATATATACGACGGGCTTCTTTCAGATTCTGTCTACCAAATTCACTCACAAGGCTTTGGTCGGCCAGAGGCTATAGCAGAAGACACTTGCCCAAGGTGCCACGCAGTGGGACTGAACCTGGAACCATGTGGTTGGTAAGCAAGCTACTTACCACACAGCTTTGCGAAACATTAACGAATTCCAACATGTCTATCATTAATTCTGATATATTCTAAATACACTTTCTATTTGTTGTCTAGTTCCTGTGTGGAGGCGCAATGGCCCAGTGGTTAGGGCAGTGGACTCATGGTCATAGGATCGCGGTTTTGATTCCCAGACCGGGCGTTGTGAGTGTTTATTGAGTGAAAACACCTAAAGCTCCACGAGGCTCCGGCAGGGGATGGTGGCGAACCCTGCTGTACTCTTCCACCAGTGGAGTGCTCAGCCACTTGCATGTTAATTTCACAAGCAGGCTGTTCCGTTGATCGGTTCAACTGGAACCCTCGACGTCGTAAGCGACAGAGTGCCAACAACTAGTTCCTGTAGAAACAGATGATTTTTGACAAACTGGTGCAAGAATTTGGACAAAATCTTCCACACAAAATGTATTTCCACTCATCTTGCTCCTTTCACACCATCCTTGTGAAAATTATGCCTGAAAATTAATTTTGTATTAAATAAAACTGATATTAGAAAAAAGGAATAAAACAGATAAACATTGACCTCCATGGGGCTTCTGGTTTGATCCTTGTGTGTTGCACCATGGGTCAATGTCTCCTAATTGAAGCCGAGGTTGATCAGTGCCATGTGAGTGAACTTTGGTACACAGAAACTATAGAGAAGCCCATCACATACATGTGTATATATTCTTTTATTCTTTTACTTGTTTCAGTCATTTGACTGTGGCCATGCTGGAGCACCACCTTTATAGTCGAGCAAACCGACCCCAGGACTTATTCTTTCTAAGCTTAGTACTTATTCTTTCGGTCGCTTTTGCTGAACCGCTAAGTTACGGGGACGTAAACACACCAGCATCAGTTGTCAAGTGATGTTGCGGGGACAAACACAGACACACACACACACACAGAGACACAGACACACACAGATACACACACACACACACACACACACATATAGATATATACGATGGGTTTCTTTCAGTTTCCATCCACCAAATCTACTCACAAGGCTTTGGTTGGCCATAACATGATAGAACTTAGAATGGCGCAGGAGTGGTTGTGTGGTACGAAGATTGCTTCCCAACCACATGGTTCTGGGATCAGTCCCACTGCGTGGCACCTTGCGCAAGTCTTCTACTATAGACTCGGGCTGACCAAAGCCTTGTGAGAGGATTTGGAAACTGAGAGAAGCCCATCAAGTATATATGTGGGTGTGTGTGTGTGTGTGTGCATGTGTGTGTGTGTGTGTGAGTTTCTCCTCTCCTACCATCGCTTGACAACCGGTGTTGGTGTGTTTCTGTCCCTGTAACTTACTGATAGAATAAGTACCAGGCTTATGAAGAATAAGTCTTGTGGTCAATTTCTTTGACTAAAGGTGGTGCTCCAGCATGGCCGCAGTCAGATGACTGAAACAAACAAAGAAAAAACAAACAAACAGAAAAAGTATTTTTAATTCCCTTTCATTTTTGATATCATAGGTGTTTGCTATGCCTTGTGGCCATTGCCAGTACCACCTGACTGGCCTTCATAGGATTTTCGAGTGAGATCGTTGCCAGTGCCCCTGGACTGGCTCTTGTGTGGGTGGCACATAAAAGACACCATTTTGAGCGTGGCCGTTGCCAGTACTGCCTGACTGGCCGTCGTAGGACTTTCGAGCGAGATCGTTGCCAGTGCCCCTGGACTAGCTCTTGTGTGGGTGGCACATAAAAGACACCATTTTGAGCGTGGCCGTTGCCAGTACCGCCTGACTGGCTCTCGTGCGGGTGACACGTAAAAGCACTCACTACACTCTCTGAGTGGTTGGCGTTAGGAAGGGCATCCAGCTGTAGAAACTCTGCCAAATTTAGATTGGAGCCTGGTGTTGCCATCCGGTTTCACCAGTCCTCAGTCAAATCGTCCAACCCATGCTAGCATGGAAAGCGGACGTTAAACGATGATGATGATGATGATGATCATTAGCAGGATACTGAAATGGGCTCAGAGGCTGAGAGAGGGATGGAAAAAGATTTCAGTAGGGATGATAAGGGCAGGCATGGGTGGTAGTCACAACATGAATAAGAGAAGTACAAAACCTTTCATGAGAGAGGAACGAAATTTGAGGAAATTAATTAGTGTACCTATGCTATATTTCATGATCTACCTATTGTGGTAAAAGTATATTTCTAAAGTTACCTGTCTCACACACAACACGCAACACACACACATTTATACACACATACATACATACATACATACATAAATCCATGTTGTTGATATTGAAATTCCAATGAAGGAGCCTTGGATCTAGGTTAGAAACCAGCTCTTTTTCTATTGGCAAGAAATCTTGAAATAAAACTAAACAATGACATACATACATGCATACATACATATATATAAATATAAAAAATGGGGCAAAAGTGCAATAGAGGATAATAAAACATCCGGACAGGTAGACGATACAAAGGTGGACAGGAAAAACAACAATTAGGACAAGGAAAAAGAGGATGGTTCATTCGTGGCTTTCTTTCATCAGTCAAGTTACCAGATGTCCTTACAGTTTTGGGCAGTTACACTTGAGACTGTTCGATCTGGTTGCCCCCCCAAAAGTCTAAGCTAAGAGCATTAGATTGTTTGTAAGAAAGCTAGCGAATGTGTACAGCAACAAAGACAAAAAGCGGAGAACATGGTACACAATTATAAATACAAACAACAAGAAAATAACAACTGGTGTCTTTTGACTGAGGATGAATCAAATTGATCTGGCGTGTATGAAGTGAAAGCCTTAAGGCAGATCCATACATGCATACATACAGTTGTGAAGGATGACTTGGAAACTGAGGCATGCAGTCCATGATGCAGGCCAATTGCCAAGGCAGAAAATGAAGCAGTGGAGCCTTAAAATCTCCCTCACCTCAAACTATTCACCTACACCCATCTGTGAATGTGATACAAACCAGCTTTAATGTGAGAACATGCACTTCTACCAACAGGCCATACACCAGGCTTGATACTTCTCTCCACTAGACTTGCTGGTCCCCCATTAACAATACCCTGATAACGACATTTGTTGGTTACAAAAGAAATCTGAGAAAATAATAGAATCTAGAAATAATGAGCTATTTAAAATTTATTTGTAAATCAGTTCAATTCTTCTTTTATTTTTGGCAAACTCATCGATCACTTTGGTACATGTACTATATATTAATTCTTTACTCATTTATTATTGTCGACGACTGGCACCCATGCCAATGTCTCTTTCACTGAACACTAAACTTGGCTTGTGAAGACCTGTTGGGGCAAGTGAAAGTGAAATCGTGATGGCACCTGTACCAGTGGAGCACTAAGAGCACCGCCCGAGCATGATCGTTGCCAGAGCAGCTGTCTGGCTTCAGTGCTGGTGGCACGTAAATAACACCATTTACCAACGTTGCTCTCCTGGCACTTGTGCCGGTGGCACGTGAAAAGATATTCAAGCAAGATCGTTGCCAGTGCCACTGAACTGGCTCCTGTGCATGTGGCATGTAAACTACACCATTTTGAGTGTGGTCATTGCCAGTACCGCCTGACTGGCCTTCATGCCAGTGGCACATAAAAGCACCCACTACACTCTCGGAGTGGTTGGCATTAGGAAGGGCATCCAGCTGTAGAAACTCTGCCAAATCAGATTGGAGCCTGGTGTAGCCACCTGGTTCACCAGTCCTCAGTCAAATCGTTCAACCCATGCTAGCTTGGAAAGCGGATGTTAAACGATGATGATGATGATGATTTCATCTTGTGTCCATTGTCTGGAAATCTTGCATCACACATCTGTGATCTTCTCGTGATCCTTTCCTCCTGCTCTGCTTAGTCCATTCTGTCCTTCTATGATGTACATCCTTATCAGTGCATGTGTTTGCATCTGTGTGTGAGCATGTGTGTGCGTGCATGTGTGAGCATGTGTTTGTGTGTGTGTGTATGTTCATGTCTTGCCCCTTACTTTTGATAATGTTCTTGTATCTTTCTGGGTGTGTGTGTTCATTCATTTTGTTGCCATTGTGGTTGTTGTTGCTGTAGCCATTTGTGAATTACTGTATGTGTGTTTGTGTATATATGGGTTTACTTACTATGTTGTTTGTATCCATGCCTTTTATATAATTTTTTTCTTTACTTATTTATCTCTATTTCTTATATTTATCATGGGTAAGTGCATGTTTTTCCTTTGTGTGTGTATTACACTGTTTGCATCTGTGTCTTTTTCCCCACTTCTGTCTTTAGGCATCATGTTGTGTGGTGTAGTGGTGGGGAGTGTTATTGTTCTATTCCTCTTTTCTGTTGAGGCTCGGTCTGTCTATTACTATGTGTGTGTCCTCTGTAATCTGTCTAAATGTTGTGTCACTTCTATGCGAGCTTACGTATGTCCTCAGCAGTTACAGCCCATGTTTCACTGCCATGTAGCATGGTTGTTCGTACGCATGCGTCATACAGTCTGCCTTTTACTCTGAGTGAGAGTCCCTTTGTCGCCAGCAGGGGTAAGAGCTCTCTAAACTTTGCCCAGGCTATTCTTATTCTAGCAGCTACACTTTCAGCGCACCCACCCCCACTACTAACTTGGTCGCCCAGATAGCGGAAGCTATCGACTACCTCTAGTTTTTCACCCTGGAATGAGATAGAAGTTGTTTCCTGTTTGTTTGCAGTCTTTATTGCACCTGAACATCTGCCACAAACAAAAACTAACTTGCTAGTTAACCTGCCTTTGCATTGATAATACTTTAACCTCTATGTTATTAACCAAGCCTCTATGTTCTACATGAGCATGTTGGTAGAGCACTGATGAGCTTTTCTTCTCTTTGAACTCTTGCCAGTGTTCACCTATTCACTCCCCTATGCTGTGTGCTGTCTCTCCAATGGAAGCTGCTGTCATGTTTCTGCACTACCACCCAGTACACTGTAAGCTATAGACTACATTCCTAATCTTACAGTTAACCTGTGGGTTCGTCCTACATACAATTGTTCTCCATACAAAGGGATAAATTTTACAGATCAGAGACTTTATGGGGGTTCCAGGCCTTTCTGCTATTTTAATCCATAGATTTACCTTATCTAATGCTTTTCTAAGTAGGTATGCTAGTTCACCATCAGGGTTAGCATCAATGAACATGACTCTCATACCATGAGTTGGCCTAATCTATCATTTTCCTGGTCCTTTCTGTGCTGTTCTAGAAGTTACTCATGAATAGCGGGCAGATCCCATTTATATCATTCCTATAATGGCCTTGTACCTAGCCCTGGTTCCTTTGTACACTCTAATCCAGTCCTTTTGATTGTAGCCAGAGAATCACATGTAGTGGATGAAGTGTTGTATAGAATTAGAAAGACAAATGCAACACTTCATCAACCACTTCAACAGGAACTATGCAACACATACAAAAATAGACAGTGTGTTTAGAATATATAAGAACTACAGTGTTAATAGACATGTTGGAATTCATTAATGTTTCACAAAGAATTGAATATATCCAGTCTGGATGTAATCAAGGCACAAATAAGAATTTCACAATGAGACACAAACAAATATTTGTAAATGTTTATTATTATTTCTAAGGATTTCTTGGCATCAAAATCTTTGGGTTTTTATTGAAGAGGCATAAATGACCTTGAAATGCATAACCTTTCAGGGATCATATTTAGAATAGTTAAACCTTTGCATATGTTCAGTTTTTCAAATATTTCAAAAATAGGCCATTATTTACCAAACAAACTAATAGATAGAATTCTTAGAAAAAAATTATGTTGTTTCAAAATGTTATTTTAATATATCAAGAGATTTTGTAAGTAATCATACATTATTTGTTTAAAGTCATTTGAAGGTCATCTGTGAAAAATGATTTCAAGCCCTCCACAACATTTTTGTAGAGATGTTGATCTGATCTAATGTAGCTCAAGAGCTGCGGAGAAGCTGATATACCAATGTGTTTTAAGATATCCTTCATCTTTTTGCACAGTAATCGTTTTTTATCTTCAGGAAGTTCATGAAGGATTTCTGAAGCAGATTTAAAATTACCAGATACTCCATAAGCTACAAGTCCCCCAGCTGTACCACCTAAAAAGAGCAAATAAATACAATTATTGAGTAGATATTCTTTGTTGAATATCTTCATGTTAAAGCAAAGTTTCAGGGACATATAAATATTTCTTTATTATATGAAACCATTGAGATCGTTTCCAGTGCCGCTGGACTGACTCCTGTGCAGGTGCCACATAAAATACACCATTTCGAGCGTGGCCGTCGCCAGTACCGCCTGACTGGCCCTCGTGCCGGTGGCACGTAAAAGCACCCACAACACTCTCGGAGTGGTTGGCGTTAGGAAGGGCATCCAGCTGTAGAAACTCTGCCAAATCAGATTGGAGCCTGGTGTCGCCTCCTAGTCCACCAGTCCTCAGTCAAATCGTCCAACCCATGCTAGCATGGAAAGCGGACGTTAAACGACGACGATGATGATGATGATTTAATTACACCTTACACATCATCGTGGAGGCACGTGGCTTAGTGGTTAAGGGTGTTGGCATCATGATCGTAAGATTGTGGTTTCGATTCCTGGACCAGGCGACACGTAGTGTTCTTGATCAAACACTTCATTTCACGTTGCTCCAGTCCACTCAGCTGGCAAAAATGAGTAACGCTGCGATGGACTGCTGTCCCATCCAGCTGGGGAATACATACACCATCGAAACCGGGAAACTGGGCCCATGAGCCTAGCTAGGCTTTAAAAGGGCGCATTTATATTTTTTATTTACACATCATCATCATCATCATTCCAAGTAGGGAAGCAATTTGCACAGCCGTTTTCACGTGAAAAGCGAATACACACACACACACTCACAGGTCTATTTTATATTTTATTACACAATACTGATTTCTAGATTTCCCAGCTTCCAGCTCTGTAGTTGCAAGCATTTCTAACAACATTCTAACATGAAATATTCCAGAAGGAAGAACAAGCCTGCAACTTGGAAGGGTGTTCCTTACGGGCCGAAGCTGGAGACTCTTGGAGTATTCGTTCATGTTTCTATAAGGTTGTCATGGTTACAGAATGTTGATAACATAGGAGCAATATATTTATATGAAAGGTCTTTGAAAGCTGCATACAAACTAACTCTCTCTCTCTCTTTAACCTTCTCCATCTCTCTTTGTCCTTCTCTCTCTTTGTCCTTCTCTCTCTTTGTCCTTCTCTCTCTTTGTCCTTCCCTCTCTCTCTGTCCTTTCTCTCTGTTTGTCCTTCTTTCTCTCTTTGTCCCTCTATCTCTCTCATAGAAATGTTGCCAAGGAAGTAAAACCAAGACAGTAAGATTGAAGCCACATAAGTAATGTCGATTGAATTATTACAAACCCAGAAAATATTTCAATTGTAAACAATATGAAACAGCTTCATATGAAGAAAAACATTTGCCAATATGAATATATAATACTGATAACTTACCAAGAGCAAGACCTGGGGGCCCTAGTAATACTCCACCAATAGCAGTTGAGATACCAGTTATCAGACCACCCTTTGCACTCTCACTGACTGTAACTTTGATGTTTTCTTCTTCACTTATAAGATAGAGTATGTCTAAAATAGCTGAGTTGCTCAGAGCCATTTCTGAAATAGAAATAACAAATCTTGTAAGCAATGAATTGTGTTATGAAAGAGAGAAAGACATACAATATTCAATTGTAGATCACATTTCAGATTTCATTTCTTCAACTATTTCACAGGAATATTTAAGCATTGTGTAAACATTAATGTTTGTTCCTTTCTTATCTCCATCATTGAAGCTCATTGACTGATGTTTTCCCCACTGCTTCAATACTGTCCGCTCACCAAGGCCTTCATCGTCACTATTCCAGCAAAGATGCATTCATTTAAAAAAAGCCAGAGATGTTATAATTTCATTTATAAAATATGATTTGAAACATTTACAACACAACAGTAGCATTCAATGTTTCATCTGTGTCCAAATATATCAATATAATCCAAATATATCAATATAATCCAAATATATCAATATAATTTGGAAATATGCAGTACGTGCGAAGACCCGGCAAGCCAAGTGAGAGCATAGGCTGGGACCCCTGCCAGAAGTGTGGCCTGCTCACTTATCCGTATCTTTACTTCATTGGACACTAAACTCTGCTTGTGAAGACCTGTTGAGGCAAGTAAATTTGAATTCTGAAATCGAAATCGAACCGAATCCGACAACTGGCACCTATGCCAACCTCTCCTTAATTGGATACTAAACTCTGCTTGCGAAGACCTGTTGGGGCAAGTGAAATTGAAATTGAAATTGAACCATATCCGATGACTGGCACCTGTGCCAGTGGAGCACTAACAGCATTGTCCGAGTGCAATCATTGCCAGAGCAGCTGTCTGGCTTCCGTGCTAGTGGCCCGTAAATAGCACCATTTGAGCGTAATTGTTATGAGCGTTGACTTCTAGCACTTGTGCTGGTGGCATGCTAGAAAATCATTCGAGTGAGGTCGTTGCCAGTGCCGCTGGACTGGTTCCCGTGCAGGTGGCACGTAAAAAACACCATTTCTCCTCTTATCTTCCATCACACACACACACACACATATACATATACATATCTATCTATCTATCTATCTATCTATTTATTTCTCTCTCTCTCTCTCTCTCTCTCTCTCTCTCTCTCTCTCTATATATATATATATATATATATATATATATATCTACATAGGGTCCACAGGATTATCGCTCAGACGTAGATGCACTCTGCACCGCCAGCAGATTGTACACCCAGAATACCGAATGATACCTTTTAGTGATCATATTGAGAAATGCGCAAAACAAATGCTACCACAATTTATAATCTTTCTTTTTTATCAATGTGCCATTAAAACACCAACACAGATTAGATTAAATAAGGAAACCTTTTTCATTCAAAAATACAAACCCAAACTTAAAGACAACACGAAACCGGTTATTTCTCAAAATACAATGTTTATATACCAAAAAGATTTTATAATATTTTTCTAACATTTTTCTAACATTTTTCTGACATAATTTAAATATATACTTTAACCATGTAACACAAGCCTTCTGTAGTTTTTTCACTCTTATTATCTTTTATACATCCAACCACGTGCTTTCACATACCAACTTTCTCACACACATATATATATATATATATATATATATATATACATATATATAGATATATACACATATGTATATATATATATATATGTATATATATAGATACATATGTGTATATATCATCATCATCATCATTTAGTGTCCGTTGTCCATGCTGGAATGGGTTGGACAGTTTGACCAGGTTTTGTAAGCTGGAAGCCTGCACCAGATTCCAGTCTGATTTGGCATGGTTTCTATGGCTGGCTGCTCTTCCTAACACCAACCACTATGAGAGGGTAATGGGTGGTTTTACATGCTCCTGGCATGGGTGCCAGATTTATGACACCTGTATCTGCCACAACTGCGATTGTGATTTTGCTTGATGGGTCTTCTTCTCAAGCACAACACAATGGCCATGATCTCGGTCATATATATATATATATATATAAGAAGAGTGTTTATAATTATGAATAAATCACAATTATAACAGAGAGGGTTGCAAAAACCCTTACATGTTTAGAAATAGCAGTCAAAAGCCGTTATAAAGCCATTATTGTTACTCATATTAAATCTCCTCACAATACAGCTATCTGCAAGTGACATGACATATACAATCCACAATTTAAAAATAAAAGGTTAATTCTCAATTGCAATTATAATTGTGGTTTATTCATAATTATAAACACTCTTCTTTTGTAATTTATGATTAAATGTTTGGCCATTGATATATTCATAAATATTTATTAACTGTTTATGATGTTGTTGTTGGCACTCCATCACTTACAACATTGATGGTTCCTGTTGATCCGATCAATGGAACAGCCTGCTCATGAAATTAACGTGCAAGTGGCTGAGCACTCCACAGACACGTGTACCCTTAACGTAGTTCTTGGGGGATATTCAGCGTGACACATAGCATGACAAGGCTGGCCCTTTGAAATACAGGCACAACAGAAACAGGAAGTAAGAGTATGTTGTGGTTAAAGAGTACAGCAGGGTTCGCCACCATCCCCTGCCGGAGCCTTGTGGAGCTTTAGGTGTTTTTGCTCAATAAATACTCACAACGCCTGGTCTGGGAATTGAAACCGCGATCCTATGACTGCGAGTCCGCTGCCCTAACCACTGGGCCATTGTGCCTCCACAACTGTTTATGATATATCCTCTGTAATATATTACATTCCTTTTTAATTATTTAATTTTCTCACTCATATCCAGTATTTTGCTGTGGCTCGAATTACAGGTCTTTTCTCAGAAATGTTGTGCATGACACTGGAATTAATTCAGAATTTGAATATGTAGGTAGAGGTTGGCACATTATTCTTGTAGATAGAGGCTGGCACCTTATTCCTATCTATAGGAATATTCTCTTGATGAGAGGAATGAGACTGTTATACTATTTTATATCTGTTATTTTACGATATGGTATATAATATAGTATAACAGGTTCCTAACCTCGAAATTGCAATAGAGACTTAACTTTTTATTTTTAAATTGTGGATTTTATATGTCATGTCACTTGCAGACAGCTTTATTTTGAGGAGATATAATATGAGTGATAATAGTGGCTTTATAGTGGTTTTTGGCTGCTATTTCTAAATATGTAAGGGTTTTTGCAACCCTCTCTGTTTTAATTGTGATTCATCCATAATTAAAAACTCTCTTGTTTAATGTAATTTATGATGACATGTTTGGCCATTGATATAAATATTCATGAACAATTATTAATTGTTTATGATATTTCCTTCATAATGTGTAATTATATTCTTTTTAAATTTATATATGAATATATATATATATAATAATTTGTTGTTGTTGGTACTCCGTCGCTTACGACGTCAAGGGTTCCAGTTGATCCGATCAATGGAACAGCCTGCTCGTGAAATTAACGTGCAAGTGGCTGAGCACTCCACAGACACGTGTACCCTTAACGTAGTTCTCGGGGATATTCAGTGTGACACAGTGTGACAAGGCCGGCCCTTTGAATTACTAGCACAACAGAAACAGGAAGTAAGAGTGAGAGAAAGTTGTGGTGAAAGAGTATAGCAGGGTTCGCCACCATCCCCTGCCGGAGCCTCATGGAGTTTTAGGTGTTTTCGCTCAATAAACACTCACAACACCCGGTCTGGGGATCGAAACCGCAATCCTATGACCGCGAGTTCGCTGCCCAAACCACTGGGCCATTGCGCTTCCACATATATAATAATACAAATGATATATGAGCATATGCATGTATACATACATATATGTGCATACCTACATCTACATGTATATATAGATGCATATCCGGGTACAGGACGTTAGAAAAAGGAACGGGAACATAAAGCATAAAAAAACAGACTTTTTTTACAGACAACAGAATGAACACATAGGAAAACAGATGAGCCACTTATGGAACTTTTCCTTCATCAGCTGCCTCTATTCTAAACTAGGCGTTTCGAAGATGAGGCAGTGTCTGGGGAGTGTCATTCTCTTTTAGTGTCTTATCATTTAACACACTAACTGGTAAAAATTACCACTCATTTCTAAAAATAAAAAAAGAAATAAGTGAAAATTTTACTGGTGAGTGTGTTAAATTATAAGGCACTAAAAGAGAATGACTCTCTCCAGGCACAACAGAATATGCTTCAACATACGAACTTACATAAAGAATCCTGCAAATCAAAGCCAAAAACGAAATCATCATCATCATCATCATCGTTTAACATCCGCTTTCCATGCTAGCATGGGTTGGACGATTTGACTGAGGCTCCAATCTGATCTGGTAGAATTTCTACAGCTGGATGCCCTTCCTAATGCCAACCACTCTGAGAGTGTAGTAGGTACTTTTACATGCAACAGGCATGAGAGCCAGTCACGTGGTACTGGCAACAGCTACGCTCAAAATTTTTTTTTTTATGTGCCACCTGCACAGGAGCCAGTTCAGCGGCATTGGCAATGACCTCGCTCGAATGATTTTCTAACGTGCCACTGGCACAAGTGCCAGTAAGGCGACAGTGGTAGCGATCATGCTCAAATGGTGCTATTTACGTGCCATTAGCATGGAAGCCAGATAGCTGCTCTGGCAATGATCATGCTCGGATGGTGCTGTTAGTGCTCCACTGGCACAGGTGCCAGTCATCGAATATGGTTCAATTACGATTTCCATTTCATTTGCCCCAACAGGTCTTCGCAAACAGAGTTTAGTGTCCAATGAAGGAGAAGTTGGCATGGGTGCCAGTCATCGGATTCGGTTCGATTTCGGTTTCAAATTTCAAATTCCAAATTCCAATTTCACTTGCCTCAACAGGTCTTCGCAAGCAGAGTTTAGTGTCCAATGAAGTAATGATATGGATAAGTGAGCTGGCTGCACTTCTGGCAGAGGCCACAGATTATGCTCTCACTTGGCTTGCCGGGTCTTCTCATGTACTGCATATTTCCAAAGGTCATGCTTCACCACCTCATCCCAGGTCTTCCTGGGTCTACCTCTTCCACAGGTTCCCTCAACTGCTAGGGTGTGGAACTTTTTCACACCGCTATCCTTGTCCATTCTCGCCACATGTCCATACCAGTGCAGTCATCTCTCTTGCACACCACATCTGATGCTTCTTAGGTCTAACTTTTCTCTCAAGGTGCTTACACTCTCTCGAGTATTCACACAGACATTACACATCCATCGGAGCATACTGGCTTTGTTTCTTGTGAGATTACGCATGTTCTCAGCAGTCACGGCCCATGTTTCACTGCTATGTAGCATGGCGGTTTGTACACATGCGTCATAGAGTCTACCTTTTACTCTGAGCGAGAGGCCTTTGTCACCAGCAGAGGTAGGAGCTCTCTGAACTTTGCCCAGGCTATTCTTATTCTAGCAGCTACACTTTCAGCGCACCCTGTCCTGCTACTAACTTGGTCACTTAAAGGAATAAAAGGTATGCTAACGTTACTTCATAATAATCTGTAGAGAATGACCCTGCGAACCAAAGGAGATGGCGACTAAGGGGAGAGGCTCCTTTTAACGCGTTGCACGGTCGACACAAGACATGTAATGTAACATAAGAGGGCTCGCATGTGAGATGTGAGCAAGTGCCAGCAAGGAAAGAGAGAGAGACAACCGTTAGATATATATAGAGAGTAAGTTTATTAGGGTAGTCAACTGTGTGTCTGTGTGGGCGTGCTTATGCGCAATATAAGTAATGACACAATATATAAGACAGGCCGTCATATGAACAATAGTATGTATACAATAATATGTGTGTGTATGTGAATGTGAAATACAGAGCATGGAATGAGTGTCTGTAAGCATCCTGAACAAAGATAAGAAAGTACCAGTTCATAGAAGAGTTACACAGTAGGTAGAATGTCTGTATACAAGAGGTCATGGCTGAATAGCAGAGGTGAAGTATCACATGTTGTAAGTGAAGTTGAGCTCCGATGCTGTGACCGGTTACTTGGTACAGAAGATTCTCGCATGGTTGTTCTGGCTGTTATTTTCATGGTAGAAACAATCCACACAAACAGTGTTGAGAAGGAACGTGGTTGTTGTTGGTGCTGGCTCCGGGACTGTAGAAGACAGTAGAATGGTGGTGTTGACGTTGTCGCTGGAAAGTGGCTGGAGCTGTGTTCTGTGTGGTCTATGACCAGAGCTGCAAAGGTCTGAGGTTGCAACAAACTGGCGTGGATAAAACAGAGCTATTTATAGGTAAAAAGGGGCTCCAGAAACACACTCTCTCATGTGACCTTAACAGAAGGCCACAATTGGTTGATGTTCACCCTGGCACGAAACAGAACTGGAGACAAATGCCATGCAAATAAGAGCCAATCAGGGTGACAGACACAGCAGGGTCCAAGGCGGCTGAAGGCTAGATGTTAGCTGCTTCGTTCGCATTCGTAAATAAATACCCGAGAGAGAGGTTTCACTACAAATCCTATTATATATATATGTATATATGTATATATACAATTGCAGCGTGGAAGGTGTTTATAAGCCATTTAAAATAACACACAAAAGCTGTCAGATTCACTTCAACATTTAAATTTAATTTGTCAAAATATTTTCGTCGCTCTCAGACCGTGACCTGCAGCACAATTTTGTCAGTGAACAGGTCGCGGTCTCAAAGCGATGAAAATATTTTGACAAATTAAATTTAAATGTTGAAGTGAATCTGATGGCTTTTGTGTGTTATTTTAAATGGCTTATAAACACCTTCCACGCTACAATTATTTTCGTTCCAGCACACGATCTCAGATCAGGTCACTTGCTATGCAAGTACATCTCCGTAATGTATATATATATATATATATGTATATATATATATATATATATACACACACACACACACATACGTATGCATACATATATGCATAAACACACACACGCACTCATGTACATGCACACACCTATTTTCTGGGAATTGTCCTGGGGTGGAGAGTGGTTAATTGTCCTGATTCGGTTGCTAGGTAGTGACAATAGATATAAGTGGTTGTGTGTGTGAGATCAATGCAAGTATACAGGTATTTGATATGCTACTGGTAAATATGTCATTCAGATATCTGTGGACGTATTGATCGCACACACACACACACACACGCACAAAGCCAGTTACATCTACTGTCTCTATCTCTCAGCAGCACCTCTCTCTTTTCTGCTCTCTCTCTCCTTCCCCTTCGCCTGCCCCCCCCCTCTCTGCCTGCCTCACACCCTCACACACATATATATATACACACACATAACTGAATGACAAAGCAGAAATTCCCGGAAATAAGTGTGTGCATGTGTGTGTGCTTATGCATATATGTATGCATGTATGTAGGCATACATGTATGTATATATATATATATATATATATATATATATACATATATATATAAAGTGATCAAATATCACTCCGGTGACCGATGTGGAGCAGCTCATCCAAAAAAAAAAAAAATCCAAATAAATAAATAAATAAATAAATAAATAAATAAAATAATATATATAAAAAGATAAAAAAAATAATAATAATATAAACAAAATATAAAAGATAAAAAATAGTGTATATATAAAATTAAAATTATTCATATATACATATTTACAGACATTCATGCTTGCAGGTATTGGTAGTACAAATCAGAAGTGCAATCTGTGTGGGTGTTCTTTCAAAACACTGTCTGGTTTTAAAAAGCCACATCAGACGCCATGAAAGGGCTAAGGTGTAGGTGCAGGAGGTGGTCAAAGTCTGTTTAAGGAGTAGACAACCACCATATATATATATAAGGTAGAAAATATTTTAGTGGGGAAAAACATGTGGCAGATATGAATAGAGAAAGAGACACAAAACAAATCTTCTGTGTTTTTTCATTTTATCTCTCTCTCTCTCTCTCTCTCTCTATCTATCTCTATCTCTCTCTATATATATATGTATACACACACACACACACACAATAAAGACTACTATGAAGTAGGTTTAACATTACCTTTAATTTCGTTGTGTATTTATACATAAATATATTATATCATATTTAATCTGTAAGCAGGACAATGTCTTCAATAGATTCCTTTTAAGGTGTTAATATATATTTTTATACTTCAATGACTTGGTCACCTAGGTAGCAGAAGCTATCAACTACTTCTAGTTTTTCTCCCTGGAATATGGCAGAAGTTGTTCTCTGCACATTTTCAGTGTTTATTGCTCCTGAGCATCTGCCATATACAAAAGCTATCTTGCTAGTTAGCATTTCCTTTGATATTGCTGCACCTCTTATGTGTTCATAGCTTGCACTGGGTACATCTTATAGAGTTTCTACCTACGCCTTTTCTACAGATCGAGCAGGGCCATCTACCTGAAGGGGTTTGTGGCTTGTCTACCTTCCTACTTATTAGGACTTTGGTTTTAGCTAGGTTGACTCTAAGGCCCTTGCTTCCACACCATTCTAATCCTTGCTTCCACACCATTCTAATCCTTGCTTCCACACCATTCTAATCCTTGCTTCCACACCTGAAACTTCTTCTCTAGTTCTGATAGTGACTCAGCAACTAGGGCAAGGTCATCAGCATAGAGGAGCTCCCAGGGACATCTTGTCTTGAATTCCTGTGTTATTGCTTGGAGGACTATGATAAATAGGAGGGGGGCTGAGGGCTGAACCTTGGTGGACCCCTACCTCTACCTGGAATTCTTCACTGTACCCGTTGCCAACCCTCACCTTACTAACAGTGTCCCTGTACATGGCTCGTACAGCTCTCACTAACCACCCATCTTTCCCTAGTTTCCTTATTGACCACCAGATAAGGGATTGGGGGACCCTGTCAAAGGTGTTCTCCATGTCAATAAAAGCCAGGTACAGAGGTTTAGAGGTTTATCTTTGGCTAGGTATTTCTCCTGCAGCTGTCTTACCAGAAATATAGCATCAGTGGTGCTTTTTCATGGCATGAATCCAAACTGCATCTCATCTAAACTGACTCTCTCCCTAATTAGTTGGGCTATGACCCTCTCGGTGACCTTCATTACCTGGTCCAACAACTTGATACCTCTGTAATTGTTTGTGTCTAAAGCATCGCCTTTACCTTTGTAGCAGTTGACTATAGTGCTGCTACATCAGTCATTGGGTATGATTCCTTCGTGTATCATCTGGTTAACTATATGGGTGATTAGGTGATAGCCGACACTGCCAGATATTTTGAGCATCATATGGGTGACTAGGCTATAGCCGACAAGTCAGTAAGTAGTGGGGGAGGGTGCTAGAATAAGAATAGCCTGGGCAAAGTTCAGAGAGCTCCTACCTCTACTGGTGACAAAGGGCCTCTCGCTCAGAGTAAAAGTCAGACTGTATGATGCATGTGTACGAACAGCCATGCTACATAGCAGTGAAACATGGACCATGACTGCTGAGGGCATGCGTAATCTCACAAAAAATGAAGCCAGTATGCTCCGATGGATGTGTAATGTCAGTGTGAATACTTGACAGAGTGTAAGTGCGTTGAGAGAAAAGTTGGACCTAAGAAGCATCAGTTGTGGTATGCAAGAGAAACGATTGCGCTGGTATGGTCATTTCACGAGAATGGATGAGGATAGCTGTGTGTAAAAGTGCCACAGCCTCGCAGTTGAGGGTACCTGTGGAAGAGGTAGATACAGTAAGACCTGGGATGAGGTGGTGAAGTATGACCTTTGAACATTAGGCCTACCGAGGCAATGACTAGTGACCAAGACCTTTGGAAATATGCTGTGCGTGAGAAGACCCGGCAAGACAAGTGAGACCATAACCCGTGGCCTTTACCAGAGGTGTAGCCAGTCCACTTATGCATAGCTTTCCTTCTTTGAATGCAAAACCCTGCTTGCAAAGACGTGTTGAGGCAAGTGAAATTGAAATTGAACCAAATTCGATGACTGGCACCTATGCCAACCTTCCTTAATAGGACACTAAACTCTGCTTGCGAAGGCCTGTTGGGGCAAGTAAGATCGAAACTGAACCAAATTTGATGGCTGGCACCCGTGTCAGTGGAGCGCTAACAGCACCATCCAAGTGGGATCACTGCCAGAGCAGCGGTCTTACTACCATGGCGGTGGCACATAAAAAGCACCATTTGAGTGCAATCGTTTCCAGCTTTGCCTTACTGGCACTTGTGCCGGTGGCATGTGAACAAAACATTTGACTGACTCCTGTGCAGGTGACATATAAAAAACACTATTTGAGCGTTGGCCATTGCCAGTACCGCCTGACTGGCTCCTGTGCTGGTGGCACGTAAAAAGCACCTACTACACTCTTGGAGTGGTTGGCGTTAGGAAGGGCAGCCAGCTGTAGAAACTCTGCCAGATCAGATTGGAGTCTTGTGTAGCCATCTAGTTTGCCAGGCCCTAGTCATATCGTCCAACCCATGCTAGCATGGAAAGCGGATGTTAAACGATGATGATGATGATGATGATGATTGGCTTTGTAATTAATATACATATTTTACTTGTTTCAGTCATTTGATCCCAGGTCTCATAAGCCTAGTACTTATTCTATCAGTTCCTTTTGCTGAACTGCTAGGTTATGGAGATATAAACATGCCAACATCAGCTGTCAAGCGATGGTGGAAGAACAAACACAAACACACACACACAAATATATACATACATACACACACATATATATATACATATATATATATATATATATATACATATATATATCTATATCTATATATATATATGCATATATGTATATGTATATATATATATATATATATATATATATATATATATATATATATATATATAGATTCAAGGTTGAACATGGTACTTATGCGTAGGCACCCGAATATCGTATCCCAAAAGGATAGGTGATCAAAATCAAAAAATAAGCAACACGGATTTCAAAGGTGATTGCAGTACGCATGTTTCATTGAAGTAGCATGAAACGTGCATACTGCAATCACCTTTGAAATCCGTGTTGCTTAATTTTTGATATATATATATATATATATATATATATATATATATATATATATATATATATATATATATATATATATATATTCATATATATATGCATATATATATATATATATATATATATATATATATATATATATATATATATATATATATATCATCATCATTATCATCATCATCATCGTTTAATGTCCGCTTTCCATGCTAGCATGGGTTGGACGATTTGACTGAGGACTGGTGCAACCGGATGGCTACACCAGGCTCCAATCTAATTTGGCAGAGTTTCTAACGCCAACCACTCAGAGAGTGTAGTGGGTGCTTTTATGTGTCACCCGCACGAAAACGGCCACGCTCGAAATGGTGTCTTTTATGTGCCACCCGCACAAGAGCCAGTCCAGGGGCACTGGCAACGATCTTGCTTGAAAACCCTACAAGGCCAGTCAGGCGGTACTGGCAACGGTCACGCTCAGGATGGTACATCTTATGTGCCACCCACACAAGAGCCAGTTCAGGGGCACTGGCAATGATCTCACTTGGCTTGCCGGGTCTTCTCACGCACAGCACATTTCCAAAGGTCTCGGTCAGTAGTCATCGCCTCGGTGAGGCCCAATGTTCGAAGGTCTTGCCTCACCACCTCAGCCCAGGTCTTCCTGGGCCTACCTCTTCCACGGGTTCCCTCAACTGTTAGGGAGTGGCACTTTTTCACGCAGCTATCCTCATTCATTCTCACCACATGTCCAAACCAGCGCAATCGTCTCTCTTGCACACCACTACTGACGCTTCTTATGTTCAGCTTTTCTCTCAAGATACTTACACTCTGACGGGTATGCACATTAACAGTACACATCCAGCGGAGCATACTGGCTTCATTCCTTGCGAGCTTACGCATGTCCTCAGCAGTCACAGCCCATGTTTCACTGCCATGTAGCATGGCTGTTCGTACACATGCGTCATACAGTCTGCCTTTTATCCTGAGTGAGAGTCCCTTTGTTGCCAGCAGAGGTAAGAGCTCTCTAAACTTGGCCCAGGCTATTCTTATTCTAGCAGTTACACTTTCAGTGCACCCACCCCCACTACTAACTTGGTCACCCAGATAGCAGAAGCTATCAACTACCTCTAGTTTTTCTCCC